>NW_026571140.1:33432445-33477445 GCF_026225935.1 Boleophthalmus pectinirostris
ATTGTAATATTTTACTCGGTACAAATGTGAGTAACGCGCGTTACAATGCTTTTTTTAACCTGGATTGAAATGGTGGGTTTTTCTTCATAGAAATTCGCTAAAATCACCATGAAATCGGCAGCGGTGAAACGCCGGAGACGCGGCCGGATAAACCTTCAGTTAACCGCGGGTGAAAGGACCAACCCAGAACTCTACGCTGTTTAGACCTGGTTTAGACCTGGGTCAATTCTGGTTTAGACCTGGTTTACAGTCGTCCCTCGCTCTAACGCGGTTCACTTTTCGCGGTCTCGCTGTTTTTTTTGTTTTTTTTTGTTTTTTTTTTGTTTTGTTTTGTTTTGTGCAATTTTGCATGCCTTTTGTTTTTAGTGTATGAACACATATTGCGTTCCTCCCGCTGTGTCCTGATCGGCTGAGGGACTCCTGTCTCCTCTACAGTACAGAATGTGTTCAGCTGCCAAATTTAAATAAATGTTCAATCTGTATCAGTGTGATTCTGAAGTGCTGTATGTCTGCAAGTTTTCTCTCCAACAAAATCCACAACGTCGACGAAACGTTCTGCACTGACAAAGGCTCCTGCGCTCACACCCAAAAGACAGAGGACGATGCAAACCATCACACAAAAAGTTGGACTTCTGGACACGTTGAAGGAAGGTAGAAGTTATGCGATGTAGCAGAATCTTGCACCGGGTCTTGTACCCGCAAATAGTTGCTGAAATTAGGACCGCGAGCCCGAGCAGCAGGGTGTCTATAAAGCGCGATCGGGCGACAGCCACTCTTTCCTCCTGCGGTCTGCTTCGAGCCTGTCCTGACAGTGAGTCCTGTTTTAGTCCTAGTTCAGTTCTGGTTTAGTCCTCCTCTTCAGTCCTGGAATCAGTCTGAGGTTAATCCTGTTATAGTCCTGGTTTAGTCCTGGTTCAGCTCTGGTTTAGTCCTGGTTTAGACGTTGTTTAGTCCTGGTTTTTTCACAGTTATTTTGGTGAGAGTAACTTAAAGTAATGCAATAGTAATGTAATGCCTTACATTTTAAATGCAGTAATATTGTAATGTAACGAATTACTTTGAAATGACAGTAATAAGTAATAAATAACGCATTACAGTTTTAAAGTAACTTGCCCAACAGTGGTTATTGGTGACATGTCGTAAATCAGCTGTTGTTACTTCCTGTAGGCGTGGTCAACCTGATGGACCTGGCAGGTCGCTCAGACTGACCACGCCTCCAATTGCCCGGTGTTCTCTGGAGGTGGGTGTCCCGTGTGTGAAAGGAGGAACTTTGTTTGCTGTTGTGCTGTACCACAAAAGGGACCCAGGCAGGTGCTTGAGTTTGACGTCATGGCTTCACAGCTCTTCACTGATTGGCCTGTGAGCGATCTACAACTTCCAGGGTTCTTGTAAACAGTCTAGTGTATTCTGATTCCTGACCTAGTTGCTGGAGAGAAATGAAATTGAGCAGAGGCACTAGGTGGCGCCAGCCTGGTTAGACTAACTCCCATGTAAAATTAAATCCTATGATAGACTGATACTCACCTGGGGGAGGTACTTCCTGCTGGGGGGGGTATAAAAGCAGCCGATGTTGAGGGAGAATTCTGTGCAGATGGGTGTATGTTGTTGTTTCTTTTGATTAAATAACTTATTTTCGCTTTATTTGACCAGTTTATTTGTACTTTACTTTACAGTACACCGGTTTTAAATACATTTTTAAAAAAGTGACCTTGGTAAAATCTCTCAAAACTTTACGTATCTCTATGTATCCGACCTAAACGGAACTCACAAGACTACACCTGCTTAAGAGTTCACGTAAAAGCAACAATTTATGCTTTAAAAAATTACTAGGAAACTGTGTTTATATAAAAACAGATTAAACTTGTGAATCGTGAGTTTAATCTGCCTTTTTGCATCTAAATACCAAGAAATGCCAAATCTTCAGATAACTCACCCACTTCTCCATCTGCTGTTGTCCCATATAAATCCTTGTAATCTAAAGAAAAAGTGTTTGGTCGATTAATACAATTTTTGGTAGATTAAGACTCCAGAGACTAGCCCCAGTGTAGACCTTATATAAACCAAAATGATCTTAAAATGATCTTAAGTTGCAGTGGAGTGAGACGTTTGTGAACCTCTGGCTTCTACACGTCTACATTTCATCTCATTTTCCATCAAATTACAAAGCCAGGATTCATTGAGTTCACCCAGACTGTTCATCCCAGTGTGTGTTTGTGTAGAACATGTTCAGATCCAGTGACGGCTGCAGCAGGAGGAGAAACCCCAGAGGCACAGCTGTCTGAACTCAAACAGGAGTCTGCGCTGCTCCTGTTACCGCACTAACAACTACAGCTTAGACTGGTGCAGTGCTCAGCTCCACACAAGACTGGGGAGGATTTATACTGTTATCATTATGACTGTGTTCACATTTGGTCCTGGTTTGGTTCTAGTTTAGTCCTGGTTTAGTCCTGATGTAGACTTGGTTTGGTCCTGTATTAGTCCTGGTTTAATCCTGTTCTAGCTGGATACAAGAAGAAGGAGCATTTATACTCTTCTCATTATGGCTGTGCTCACATTTGGTCCTGTTTGGTCCTGGTTCAATTCTGGTTGGGTGTTGGTTTGGTCCTGGTTTGGTCCTACTTTGGTCCTGGTTTGGTCCTGGTTTGGGTTGTGGTTTGGGTTGTGGTTTGATGCTGGTTTAATTCTGGTTTTAATCCTGGTTTGGGGCTGGTTTATTTCTGGTTTGGTCCCGGTTTGGGTTCTGGTTTGGTCCTGGTTTGGTCCTGGTTTGGGCCTGGTTTAGTCCTGGTTTAGTCCTGGTTTAGTCCTGGTTTGGTCCTGGTGTAATTCTTGTGGTGTAATTCTTGTTTGGTTCTGGTTTGGTCCTGGTTTGTTTCTTTTTTGGTCCTGGTTTGATGCTGGTTTAATTCTGGTTTGGTCCTGGTTTGGTCCTGGTTTAATTCTGGTTTGGTCCTAGTTTGGTGTTGTATTAGTCCTGGTTTAATCCTTTTCTTGTCCTGGTTTGATCCAGGTTTAGTCCTGATGTAGACTTGGTTTGACCCTGTATTAGTCCTGGTTTAATCCTTTTTTAGCTGGATACAAGAAGAAGGAGCATTTATACTGTTATCACAATGGCTGCATTCACACTTGGTCCTGGTTTGGTCCTGGTTTAGTGCTGGTTTGGTTCTGGTTTAGTCCTGGTTTAGTCCTGATGTAGAGTTGTTTTTGTCCTGTATTAGTCCTGGTTTAATCCTGTTCTAGCTGGATACAAGACGAAGGAGCATTTATACTCTTCTCATTATGGCTGTGCTTACATTTGGTCCTGTTTGGTCCTGGTTTGGTTCTTGTTTGGTCCTGGTTTGGTATTGGTTTAATTCTGGTTTTAATTCTGGTTTGGTCCTAGTTTGGTGCTGGTTTAATCCTGTTCTAGTCCTGGTCTGATCCTGCTTTAGTCCTGATGACTTAGTTTGGATCTGTATTAGTTCTGGTTTAATCTTGTTCTAGTCATGTTTTGATTCTGGTTTAGTCCTGATGTAGACCTGGTTTGGTTCTGCATTAGTCCTGTTCTAGTTCTGGTTTGATCCTGGTTTAGTCCTGATGTAGACTTGGTTTTGTCCTGTATTAGTCCTGCTTTAATCAGAGAACTACATAGACCATGATCCTTTGCTCTGTATCAGTCCAATCTACATGATGAAATAACTGTTATTAAACATTTTTACATTTTAATTATTTGCATTATGACAGAAAAGCAGCATATTTACCCTTTTTTTTTTTTTTTTTTTTTTTTTTCCTATTTAGTTTGTTATTTAGATATTGTTACATCTCTGGTAACTATATTCTGAATAAATGACAGAACTATGCATCTGCATCAGTCCAATTAACAGTTAAAGTTAGTTACACACTTGAGGCGCTGTGGGTTTAGTGTGAAGTGGAGAGATGCAGGTGACGCTTCCTCTTTAGGGTTTCCTGCTAAAGTCTGAAACAGCTGTTAAGGCTCACTTTAGCTCAACGGTATATAAGGACCTCAAGGCATATTATTCAATTAGAGACACTAGAATATGAAAAGAGGGCAGAGTGGATGAAATGTCTCACCCAAGAACGAAACGAGAAAATAACTAATCCGTGTATCATTCGTTTTTCAATGTAAAACCAAAAATAAGAAAACGAAAAAACAACAGTTTTCTTTGTTATTTGTCTCCAAAATCAAAATGAAAAAACGGATAATGATTCGTTTTTTCAGTTTTCGATTTTGTGTTTAAATGAAGAATGGAAAAAAACGGATAACGGCCGTTTTCCGTTTACTTGACTTCTGTGACTGCGATGCCGGACTATTGCACCGCATACGGACTGAACCAGGACTGATCCAGGTCCGGGACCACACCAGGACCAGGACAGGACCAGGACAGGACCAGGGCGGACTCCAAGCTTTGACTCCGAGCCTCCGCGGGGTCCGAGCCTCAGCTTCAAGCTCAGGCCCTGCCGTGGGCTCTGAGCCTCCGGTCTGGTCCCAGCCTGGCCCTGGTCTGGTCTCGGTCTCAGTCCCGCTCTGGTCCCGGCCTGGTCTCAGTCTCGGTCTGGTCCCGGTTTCAGTTCTGATCTCAGTCTCGGTCTCGACCCCGGTCTGGTCTCAGTCTGGTCCCGGTCTCAGTAGCGCTCTGGTCCCTGCCTGATCCCGGACCTGGATCAGTCCTGGTTCAGTCCGTATGCAGTGCAAAAGTCCAGCATCGCCGTCACGGGAGTCACGTAAAAGGAAAACGGCTTTTATCCGTTTTTTCCATTCTTCATTTAAACACAAAATCGAAAACTGAAAAAACGAATCATTATCCGTTTTATCATTTTGGTTTTGGAGACAAATAATGAAGAAAACTGTTGTTTTTTCGTCTTCTTATTTTTGGTTTTATATTGAAAAACGAATGAACGAATGATACACGGATTCAAACTGGTTAGAGCTGTGATCGAACAGACAACCAGGTTCGTTGAAATAGGCTGCAGCTACACCTCAAAGTGCAGGTTTTCATGGTTTCCAATTATTACTTGGTTTGATGTGGCAAGTAGTTTTACAATAGACCTTTTTCACAACGGCTGGAGGGGAAAAGGTCACTTCCGTTAATGCTTTTCGATGGCGAAATATCTGTGGAAAGGTCTCACGTATTTTCCACCAGCTTCACAAATCTGCCCCATCACCAAATCTTCATCCAACAAGGTCGACAAAGGATAAACATGAAGAATTTATCAACAACGATCAAGGTAAGAAAGACAAACCCGTAAAGGCGAACAACAACGAGCATTAGTGAAGTATTCCTGAGCAAAACTAACCTTATGGTCATGAATAAAACATAAGTAACTTGTTAACTCAGACTGATTCTACAATTAAAATTAAAAAATCGACTTCATGATGTAGATATTGGCATAGATTTGTGCAGTTCGAACGCTACAGATGTTCACACATTACATGTCTCGTTGTTCGCCTTTAGGTTTTTGTCTTTCTTACCTTGATAGTTGTGGGTAAATTCTTCTTGTACAGAAAATGTCCTTTGTCGATCTTGTTGGATGAAGATTTGGTGATGGGGTAGGTGCATTTTAGACAGGCTGGTGTCACCTAGTGCCTCCGCTCAATTTCATTTCTCTCCAGCGACTAGGTCAGGAATCAGAATACACTAGACGGTTTGTAAGAACACCGGAAGTTGTAGACCGAGCACCGGCCAATCAGAGAAGAGCTGTGAAGCCATAACGTCAAACTCAAGCGTCTGTCTGGGTTCCTTTTGTGGAACAGCACAACAGTAAACAAAACGGTCGAGATGGATGTAGACGAAGACAGACATTCTGTGTTGGCAACGATTCCCGAGATCGAGGATTTAAAGCCGAAACAAAGAGAATGTTTGGTGAATTTTATCAAGGGGAAAGACGTTATTGTCCTTCTTCCTACGGGATTTGGTGCATTACATACGTCACGACCAAATAGCAGCGACTGGTTAAATAAAAAAGCACCCGCCTACTGTCGAGCGAACAAATTCTAATGCTGCGAGGTCAGACAGTTTCCACGAAGTGAAACCGGCAGATTTATGAAGCTGGTGGAAAATACGCGAGACATTTCCACAGATATTTTAACATAGAAAAGCATCAACTGGAATAAACATTTACCGTACATCGCTGCACTTCTGGCTGTTCTGAAAAAGGTCTATAAGTGTAGTTAAGTTTAAAGCAAGTTAGTTTCTGGAAAAAAGATGAGAAGGAAAAATACAAAAATGCAAGATGAAGTGTTGAATTCTAAAAAGGAATTCCTCTATCTATGTCACTAATACACAAAATTCGATCCAAAATACAATGCAGGGACAATTTCCTCTTCAAAATTCTTGTAAAATTCTAAATAAATAAGAGTTTGATGCTTCAGTTGTTGATTCTGTAAAAGTCCATGCTGTTTCTCAGACCTTTATGTTGTTTTTTCCCATTTTTTCCCAATTTTTCCCATTTTTCGAAGTGTAGTTCTAGCTGGTCATTCACTACAAATCTCAGAACTGTGCCAGTCTTTTTTCATCTTTACCAAAAATGATGTTGCGTTGTTTATTTTCATTAGTCTAATCATAACTATTGTATAATTTAGATGAATTTTGGCGTATGGAATTACCTCTGTGTCACATCTGCTGCTCATGTCCATCCAGGAAGTGAAATTATACACTTCAGCAAAAAATAGAAAATAAAACCTTAAATGTAACGATGTTATCCGTGTTTTTGTGAAACCGGTAGCCCAGCCTGTCATGTGCATTTTAACTCTCCTCCAAAGCCACGACTTGGAAAAAATCACATTTGAGCGAAACAGTATGTGCGTTTGGAGATGTTTTTTTCCACTTAACAAGACCCAGAGTCGACAGTAACACCAGCAATTTAAAGTGGGGAATTCTTACACATGTGAAATCATTTGTGCAGGAAATGTAGAGCCTGGAACAACAGCTCTGGTCTGTGAGAGGAGATCAGAATGAACAAATGTCCCACACCAGCTGCTGTTTGACTGCCCAGCGATGCCCACATGAGGAGACAGATCTGGTGTACGCAGCAATAAGGACTGTATATAGTTTGCTGTTTTGTTTAGGTCAGTATTTCCCAACCTTTTTTTCTGGGGATCCGTATTTTAAAAGTCACAAATCTTCGCGACCCAAGTCAATAGACATTGTTCGGAAATCACCAAAATAAAGGTGGATTTGACCATTATTGAACTTTAATGAGGATATTTTATTATTACCTTCGCCAAGGAGGTTATGTTTTTGCCGGCGTTTGTCTGTTTGTTTGTTTGTTTGTCTGTTAGCAACATAACTCAAAAAGTTATGGACCGATTTTTATGAAATTTTCAGGATTTAAGGACTAATTATAAAAAAGCCAGTTTGCAAAGACTGCAGGTGGACTACAATGACGCTTTACGGCGCTTTTGAGGAGGCCACGATGGACGAGTGTGACTGAAATGTTTGTTACTGCTCGAGTGAACACTTTGCAAGCTGAATCTGTGTGTCATTCGTTCATTCGTTTTTTAATATAAAACCAAAAATAAGAAAATGAAAAAACAACTGTTTTTTGCGTTATTTGTCTCTAAAACCAACATGAAAAGACGGATAACGATTCGTTTTTTCAGTTTTCGATTTTGTGTTTAAATGAAGAATGGAAAAAACGACCCGTTTACGTGACTTACGTGACTGCGATGCCGAAATTTTACACTGCATACGGACTGAACCAGGACTGATCCAGGTCCGAGACCGACCGGGACCAGAGCAGGACCAGGGCGGACTCTGAGCTTTGACTCCGAGCCTCTGGTCTGGTCCTGGTCTCAGTCTGTCCCGGTCTCAGTCCCGCTCTGGTCCCGGTCTGGTTTCGGACCTGGATCAGTCCTGGTTCAGTCCGTATGCAGTGTAAAATTTTGGCATCGCAGTCACGTAAGTCACGTAAACGGGTCGTTTTTTCCATTCTTCATTTAAACACAAAATCGAAAAACTGAAAACAACAAATCGTTATCCGTTTTTTCATTTTGGTTTTGGAGAAAAATAATGAAGAAAACAGTTTTTTTCATTTTCTTATTTTTGGTTTTATATTGAAAAACGAATGAACGAATGATACACGGATTAAGCTGCACTAAGAATTTTAATGTACAGTTTTATCTGAACAAATCAGGCAATGAAATAATAATGTCACTCACAAATCTGAGATTCAGTGCAATAAGACATCAGTCCAATACGTGGAGACACTGGTGTGGTTGTCTTTTAAAAACATGAATGTTTATTGTTTTGTATTGTCACTGTCCTTGTCTGTTTTTTAAATGGACCATGAGTCTGGAATAAAGATGATGATGATGCTGATGCTGCTGCTGCTGATGATGATGATGATAATTTTATTTAGACAATATCTAATATGACAACAAAATTCATGTTTTAACCTATCTCTCTCTTCATTTTTCTGTTTTGAATGTCCACAAAATCAATATACAATAGGGTAATAATGAGTTTAATTCATCTTTTCGCATATGTGTTTACATTTTACAGAAACGAAACATCAAACCGCATGGCAAATTTGTATTTAAACTAAGCGCTCAAAAAAACAGCTCCCTCCTTGTGCCTTGATGTGGTTCAGCTTCTGTCGGACTAAAGGACACGACTCAGTAGAATATGAGTGTTCTTTATGTGACAGAGGGGTGTTCTGCTGATGGTGAGTCTGTTCTGTGTTTCTATCATGTTGGAGATGGTTCATGTTAAACTTTTCAGCGATTATACGTCTGCAGGTCATATGCACAGACCGTATATATGACTGGACATATATTCGAGCCTGTTAGTGGTGCATAGACCTCGACGCGTGTCCATAAATTAAAAACAACGGCGACAAGGCAGTGCACGTTGAGTCGACGCAGAACTATACTTCGCCCTTTAGATTTATGTGTGTAAACTACAGTAGAAGTTTCAAAATTGTATATCTAAATTTAAAGATGCACTGATTTGATGTTGCGCTGCCTGGAATGTTCCACAGTATGACATTAAACAGCTCTACCTTACATTTACTCAATTAGAGGTGGTTTTATAGCTCATAAATACCTAGAAAAACAGGAATTCTGACTGTGAGCGGGGTCGCCTCTCCACAGATCTGACCTGTAACTTGACATTTGACGGACCCTCCACCAGAAAAGTTACACAATGCACAGTTAAGGTTTTTAAATAGTAAAAGGTGACGTACGTTTTAGGTCATCATTTTCGAAAATATTTAAGTGAATCGTCTCATTCAAGCTGTTATTTTTAGTTCTACACTTCAGCTTTTTCAGCACGTTCAGCTGCTTGAGTTTAAATTAAAGTCGGAGGAGAGACTGGATATTATAAGTTAGTTTTTTCATGATTCCTGTCACGATTGAACAGTTGGCACCAATAACAAAAACAATTACACACTCACAGTTAATGAAAGAAATCAAATTAAACGTCTGTTTCATTCAGCCTTGTTAATCACAGCTTGTTGAACATCTTACATAAATGTAATTATTGTGCTCAGCTCTAAGTGCCCTGGTCCACCTCCGCTCCTCACTGTTCACTGTCTGGTACGGCAGGACTGATTCACTGGTGCAGGGGAGGAGTTACATAAATAAAGGAGATTGAGACTCTTAATCTTTGACCCTGAACTTTGTCCCCAAAAAGCAAGATGTGCTCAGAAGTAGATAAGATATGACTGGATAGATAGAGCATTGTTTTTCTCTATAAAACTCTCTCTCTCTCTCTGTCTTATTGGGGAGTTCACTGGAAAAAAAACTATATCTATCAGGAAAATAAGTAATACAAACAGAGAGAAAATAGAGCCAAGTGATTATGAGGTCTGACTTTTTCGTGGACAACAGTTTTGTGGTGCAAATGTATCGCTCTGTTGAACACATTGTTTTGAGAAGGAAAATGGTTTATTTTCGTGACCCCAGCCAACTTGCCGGACTACTTTCATCAGCACCGAAACCGGGCAGGAACTCGGGTCAACGGACACTGTTGGGTCTAAGTCAGGTTACGTTTACACTGAAACGAATCACCGTATCACCGTATCGGAAACGATTTGCATCCAGACACGTCGTTTCTGTGTCCGCAAGTCTTCCCTATCCACACAGCTTTGCGCATATTTGTTTACTTTTTACAGAAATTAAACTAAAACCATCATGGCTAATTTGCATAAACTAAGGCTGCGTTCAGACTGCAGCCTGAAGTGACCCAAATCCAATTTTTTGGCCCCTATGTGACCTGTATCTGATCTTTTAATGACGATTTTTTCAAATGTGACCCAGACCACTTGGATATGTGATCCTGAAACCGATACATATCCGATCTTCTGACATGCGACTTCAGTCTGAACGGCCAAAGCGCATTCATCCAATCTACTCGTTATCAACAAGCCACAAACGTCACTATTCTGCGCTGAAGTAGGCGAAAATTGTTAACGAACTCCGTGTCACTGAAGTGAAGCACATCACCACTCACCACTCTTGGCTTCGTCTCCACATCCACACGTTCCTTTCAACGGACGTCGCTGCCGCTGCCCCACAAAACACCACGGCCAAAAACCTCGTCCTTCTCCTTCTCAGTCTCCTTAAATCAAGTAAGTTGTTCATGTTCTGGCTCTGGTACGAGAGGAACTTTAAAACCTCCAGGTGCTCAATGCTCGCGTCCATGTTTGGACAACTTCGCACGCTTGCTGCGGTTGACGTCGTCGTGTCTCCAGTGCACATGCGGGACACTTTCGGGCCGTTTACTGTTCAAACTGGAGTCACATACAAGTTGCATTTAATTGGAAATGTCGCAAAAACATCGGATTTCACCAAAAAATCGGAATTGAGCGTTAAGCCCTGCAGTCTGAACGTAGCCTACGTACGAACGTAGTCAGGTCTAAGTCAGGTTACGTTTACACTGAAACAAATCACCGTATCACCGTATCGGAAATGATTTGCATCCAGACAAGTCATTTCTATGTCCGCAAGCCTTCCCTGTCCACACAGCTTTGCGCATATTTGTTTACGTTTTACAGAAATTAAATTTAAAACAGCATATCGGTATATATATATATATATATATATATATATATATAAGAACTACAACGTGAAAAGTAAAGGAACGGAGAAGTTGGAAACGTAAGTAAAAGTAATTTATTGTTTTATCATTATTTGTTTCACGTTGTAGTTCTTCTTCTTCGGGATCGAAGTCCCGCGGTCACTTCTGTTGTGGCTTTTTAATGTGTTGTGGCTTTTTGATGTGTTGTGGCATTTGTATTTGTTGCGGTTTTTGCATTAAAATAGAGTCCCTCGGTCATTTCCGTTGTGACTTTTTTTGTTGTGTTGTGGCTTTTTGATGTGTTGTGGCATTTGTATTTGTTGCGGCGTTTGTGTTTGTTGTGACCCCTCTCGGCTTCCGTACAGACCAGTCCTAAAACAATAAAACCAGTCAAATAAAATAAGAGCAAAACCACAGAATAGCAATAAATAAATAAATAAAACCAATAAAATACATTATAATGAGACTTAAACAGTGTTGGGAAGGTGACTTTTAAAATGTATTCCCCTACAGATTACAGATTACATACTCCAAAATGTAGTTTGTAACGTAATCCATTAAATTACTTAAAGTGAGTAACGTAATCTGAATACTTCAGATTACTTGATATTGTCATGTTTTTTAGTTTAGTTCTGGTTTTAGTCCTGGTTTAGTCCTAGTTTAGTCCTGGTTTAGTCCTAGTTTAGTTCTAGTTTAGTCCTAGTTTAGTTCTGGTTTTAGTCCTGGTTTAGTCCTAGTTTAGTTCTGGTTTTAGTCCTGGTTTAGTCCTAGTTTAGTTCTGGTTTTAGTCCTGGTTTAGTCCTAGTTTAGTTCTAGTTTAGTCCTAGTTTAGTTTTGGTTTTAGTCCTGATTTAGTCCCAGTTTAGTTCTGGTTTTAGTCCTGGTTTAGTCCTAGTTTAGTTCTAGTTTAATCCTAGTTTAGTTTTGGTTTTAGTCCTGATTTAGTCCCAGTTTAGTTCTGGTTTTAGTCCTGGTTTAGTCCTAGTTTAGTTCTAGTTTAGTCCTAGTTTAGTTCTAGTTTAGTTTAGTTTAGTCCTAGTTTAGTTCTAGTTTAGTCCTAGTTTAGTTCTAGTTTAGTCCTAGTTCTAGTTTAGTCCTTTAGTTCCTAGTTTAGTTCTAGTTTAGTCCTAGTTTAGTTCTAGTTTTCCTAGTTTAGTTCTAGTTTAGTCCTGTTTAGTTTAGTTCTAGTTTAGTCCTGGTTTAGTCCTAGTTTAGTTCTAGTTTAGTCCTAGTTTAGTTCTAGTTTTTCTGGTTTTAGCCCTAGTTTAGTTCTGGTTTTAGTCCTGGTTTAGCCCTAGTTTAGTTCTGGTTTTAGTCCTGGTTTAGTCCTAGTTTAGTTCTAGTTTAGTCCTAGTTTAGTTTTGGTTTTAGTCCTGATTTAGTCCCAGTTTAGTTCTGGTTTTAGTCCTGGTTTAGTCCTAGTTTAGTTCTAGTTTAGTCCTAGTTTAGTTCTGGTTTTAGTCCTGGTTTAGTCCTAGTTTAGTTCTGGTTTTAGTCCTGGTTTAGTCCTAGTTTAGTTCTAGTTTAGTCCTAGTTTAGTTTTGGTTTTAGTCCTGATTTAGTCCCAGTTTAGTTCTGGTTTTAGTCCTGGTTTAGTCCTAGTTTAGTTTTGGTTTTAGTCCTAGTTTAGTTCTGGTTTTAGTCCTGGTTTAGTCCTAGTTTAGTTCTGGTTTTAGTCCTGGTTTAGTCCTAGTTTAGTTCTAGTTTAGTCCTAGTTTAGTTCTAGTTTAGTCCTAGTTTAGTTCTAGTTTAGTCCTGGTTTAGTCCTAGTTTAGTTCTAGTTTAGTCCTAGTTTAGTTCTAGTTTAGTCCTAGTTTAGTTCTAGTTTAGTCCTGGTTTAGTTCTAGTTTTAGTCCTGGTTTAGTCCTAGTTTAGTTCTAGTTTAGTCCTAGTTTAGTTCTGGTTTTAGTCCTGGTTTAGTCCTAGTTTAGTTCTGGTTTTAGTCCTGGTTTAGTCCTAGTTTAGTTCTGGTTTTAGTCCTGGTTTAGTCCTAGTTTAGTTCTAGTTTAATCCTAGTTTAGTTTTGGTTTTTAGTCCTGATTTAGTCCTAGTTTAGTTCTGGTTTTAGTCCTGGTTTAGTCCTAGTTTAGTTCTAGTTTAGTCCTAGTTTAGTTCTGGTTTTAGTCCTGGTTTAGTCCTAGTTTAGTTCTGGTTTTAGTCCTGGTTTAGTCCTAGTTTAGTTCTAGTTTAGTCCTAGTTTAGTTTTGGTTTTAGTCCTGATTTAGTCCCAGTTTAGTTCTGGTTTTAGTCCTGGTTTAGTCCTAGTTTAGTTCTAGTTTAGTCCTAGTTTAGTTTTGGTTTTAGTCCTGATTTAGTCCCAGTTTAGTTCTGGTTTTAGTCCTGGTTTAGTCCTAGTTTAGTTCTAGTTTAGTCCTAGTTTAGTTCTAGTTTAGTCCTAGTTTAGTCCTAGTTTAGTTCTAGTTTAGTCCTAGTTTAGTTCTAGTTTAGTCCTAGTTTAGTTCTAGTTTAGTCCTGGTTTAGTCCTAGTTTAGTTCTAGTTTAGTCCTGGTTTAGTCCTAGTTTAGTTCTAGTTTAGTCCTAGTTTAGTCCTAGTTTAGTCCTAGTTTAGTTCTGGTTTAGTTCTAGTTTAGTCCTGGTTAGTTCTAGTTTAGTTTAGTTCCTAGTTTAGTTCTGGTTTTAGTCTGGTTTAGTTCTAGTTTAGTCCTGGTTTAGTCCTAGTTTAGTTCTAGCTTAGTCCTTAGTCCTAGTTTAGTTCTAGTTAGTTCTAGTTTAGTCCTAGTTAGTTCTAGTTAGTCTAGTTTAGTTTAGTTCTAGTTTAGTCCTAGTTTAGTTCCTAGTTTAGTTCTAGTTTAGTCCTAGTTTAGTTCTGGTTTTAGTCCTGGTTTAGTCCTAGTTTAGTTCTAGTTTAGTTCTAGTTTAGTCCTAGTTTAGTTCTGGTTTTAGTCCTGGTTTAGTCCTAGTTTAGTTCTAGTTTAGTTCTAGTTTAGTTCTAGTTTAGTCCTAGTTTAGTCCTAGTTTAGTCTAGTTTAGTCCTAGTTTAGTCCTAGTTTAGTTCTGGTTTTAGTCCTGGTTTAGTCCTAGTTTAGTTCTAGTTTAGTCCTAGTTTAGTCCTAGTTTAGTTCTAGTTTAGTCCTAGTTTAGTTCTGGTTTTAGTCCTGGTTTAGCCCAAAATGTGAAAACAGGAAAAATATCGCCGTGTAATCCATTTATTTCAACAAAGTAACTGTAATCCAATTACCACTCTTGGAAACAGTTACTGTAACCGAATACAGTTACTCATAATTTGTACTCTGATTACATAACTCCAGTACATGTAATCTGTTACTCCCCGACACTGGACTTAAAACATTTCACTTTATATACAGTAAAACTACACTTTTTTTTTTTACGTTCAGTCGTTCAGAAATGGGCTCAGTCTGATGTTCCAGTCGCCTCAGCTCCGGCTCTTCCCCGGCTCTTCCCCGGCTCTTCCCTCCCTCCCTCCTCTTCCTCGTGTCCATGGTGTCATGTACCTCACATAATGAACTCCACATAGCATCATCGTGTTCGCCGCGGGGAGCCAACGCACAGATCGTCCTCGCCCGCCCTGGTCGCCCCACTCACTCCACGAACGTGTGAGCTACAGACGGCCCGAGGGGGGAAAGAGAGAGAGAAAGAGAGAGAGAAAGAGAGAGGGAGATGGGGGGCTTAACCGTCTGATCGACATAAGAAATGGGTCATTGGGTTTGGAGCGGAGGTGGAGGGAGGGCGACGGTTCAAAAGAGCAGGTTTTACAGTGGGAGCGCTCAGCGAGGGGTGGAGGAGAGGAGAGAGAGAAAGAGAGTGACAGCGGAGAAAGGGAGTTGGAGAGAAAGAGTAAAGAAGGAGGGGGGAGGAAAGATGAAGTGAATGAGAGATGTAGGAAGACGGGGGAGAGAAAGAGGGATGAGAATGGAAAGAGAGGAGAGTTGAGAGAGAGGAGGCGGAGGAGAAGGATTAAGAGAGAGAGAGACTTTCCAGAAAAGGAGAAAAGCGGCGATAAGAGAATGAGAGAGAGTGAAAAAAGAGAAAAGTAGGGGGAGAGGAGGGAGGTGGAGAAAGAGAGAGGGAAGGGTGAGAAGGAGGAAAGATGAAGTGAATGACATTTATAGGAAAGAAGGGATGAGAATAGAGAGACAGAGGAGAGCTGAGAGAGATAGGGAGATGGAGAGAAAGAGAAAACGAGAAGAGTAAGGGAAGGAGATGGAGAAAGAGAGAGAGGGGTGTGAAGGAGGAAAGATGAAGTGAATGAGAGGAATAGTCTCTCTAGAGAGACTTTCTAGAGAAGGAGAAAGACAGAGGTAAGGGAGTGAGAAAGGAAAGAGAGAAGGAGAGATAAAGAGAAATAGAGATAGGAGGTGTCAGAGAAAGAGAGAGAAGTGGAAAAGAAAAAGAGGACGAGAAGAGATACAGAAAGTTGGGAGAGGGGAGGAAGATAGAGAAAGAGATGGAGAGAGAGAGCGAGAAAGAGTGTCAGAGGAGATAAGGAGTTGCAGGGAAAGAGAAAAGGAGGGGTAGAAGAGGGAGAGGAGAGAGATGGAGAAAGAGAGAGAGAGACTTTCTAGAGAAGGAGAAAGACAGAGGTAAGGGAATGAGAGAGAGAGTGAGAAAGGAAAGAGAGAGAAGGAGAGATAAAGAGAAATAGAGATAGGAGGTGTCAGAGAAAGAGAGAGAAGTGGAAAAGAAAAAGAGAACGGGGAGGAAGAGAGAGGAGGGAGATAGAGAAAGAGATGGAGAGAGAAAGAAAAAAACAGGAGGTGAGGAAGAGAGAGAGGAAGGAGATGAGAGAGGGAGAGTGAGAAAAGGAGAATAACAGAGAGAGAGAGAGAGAAAGCAGAGGTGGAAAGAAATAGAAATATGGGAGAGGAGAGAGAAAAGAAGGAGAAATAAAGGTAGAGAAGAGGATTGAGTGAGAGGAGAGAAAGAAAGAGAGAGGGCTGTGAAGGAGAAAAAAGTGAATGAGAGATACAGGAAGGCAGGGGGAGAGAAAGAGGGGATGAGAATGGAGAGAAAGGAGAGTTGAGACAGAGGGGGAGAGAGAAATAAAAGACAGAGAGAGAAACAGAGAGAGAGGAGGAGGATGAAGAGATAGACAGACTTTCTAGAGAAGGAGAAAGACAGAGATAAGGTAATGAGAGAGAGAAAGAGAGAGAGAGACAGACAGAGAGAGAGAGAGAGGAGGAGTGAGAAAGGAAAGCGAGAGAAGGAGAGATAAAGAGAAATAAAGATAGGAGGTGTCAGAGAAAGAGAGAGAAGTGGAAAAGAAAAAGAGAACGGGGAGGAAGAGAGAGGAGGGAGATAGAGAAAGAGATGGAGAGAAAGAAGGAGGAAAGAGAGAAACAGGAGGTGAGGAAGAGAGAGAGGAAGGAGATGAGAGAGGGAGAGTGGGAAAAGGAGAATAACAGAGAGAGAGAGAAAGCAGAGGTGGAAAGAAATAGAAATATAAGAGAGGAGAGAGAGGGGAGAAATAAAGGTAGAGAAGAGGATTGAGTGAGAGGAGAGAAAGAAAGAGAGAGGGCTGTGAAGGAGAAAAAAGTGAATGAGAGATACAGGAAGGCAGGGGGAGAGAAAGAGAGAGAAAGAGGGGATGAGAATGGAGAGACAAACGAGAGTTGAAAGAGAGAGAGACAGAGAGAGGGGGAAATAAAAGACAGAGAGAGAGAGAGAGAAAGGAGGAGGATCAAGAGATGGAGAGACTTTCTAGAGAAGGAGAAAGACAGAGGTAAGGGAGTGAGAAAGGAAAGAGAGAAGGAGAGATAAAGAGAAATAGAGATAGGAGGTGTGAGAGAAAGAGAGAGAAGTGGAAAAGAAAAAGAGGACGAGAAGAGATACAGAAAGTTGGGAGAGGGGAGGAAGATAGAGAAAGAGATGGAGAGAGAGCGAGAAAGAGTGTCAGAGGAGATAAGGAGATGCAGGGAAAGAGAAAAGGAGGGGTAGAAGAGGGAGAGGAGAGAGATGGAGAAAGAGAGACTTTCTAGAGAAGGAGAAAGACAGAGGTAAGGGAGTGAGAGAGAGAGTGAGAAAGGAAAGAGAGAGAAGGAGAGATAAAGAGAAATAGAGATAGGAGGTGTGAGAGAAAGAGAGAGAAGTGGAAAAGAAAAAGAGAACGGGGAGGAAGAGAGAGGAGGGAGATAGAGAAAGAGATGGAGAGAGAAAGAAAAAAACAGGAGGTGAGGAAGAGAGAGAGGAAGGAGATGAGAGAGGGAGAGTGAGAAAAGGAGAATAACAGAGAGAGAGAGAGAGAAAGCAGAGGTGGAAAGAAATAGAAATATGGGAGAGGAGAGAGAAAAGAAGGAGAAATAAAGGTAGAGAAGAGGATTGAGTGAGAGGAGAGAAAAAAAGAGAGAGGCTGTGAAGGAGAAAAAAGTGAATGAGAGATACAGGAAGGCAGGGGGAGAGAAAGAGGGGATGAGAATAGAGAGACAAAGGAGAGTTGAGACAGAGGGGGAGAGAGAAATAAAAGACAGAGAGAGAAACAGAGAGAGAGGAGGAGGATGAAGAGATAGACAGACTTTCTAGAGAAGGAGAAAGACAGAGATAAGGTAATGAGAGAGAGAAAGAGAGAGAGAGACAGACCAAGAGAGAGAGAGAGAGAGGAGGAGTGAGAAAGGAAAGAGAGAGAAGGAGAGATAAAGAGAAACAGAGATAGGAGGTGTGAGAGAAAGAGAGAGAAGTGGAAAAGAAAAAGAGAACGGGGAGTAAGAGAGAGGAGGGAGATAGAGAAAGAGATGGAGAGAGAAAGAAGGAGGAAAGAGAGAAACAGGAGGTGAGGAAGAGAGAGAGGAAGGAGATGAGAGAGGGAGAATAACAGAGAGAGAGAGAGAGAAAGTAGAGGTGGAAAGAAATAGAAATATGGGAGAGGAGAGAGAAAAGAAGGAGAAATAAAGGTAGAGAAGAGGACTGAGTGGGAAAGAAGAGAGGAGGGGAAGAGAGATAAACGGAGCGTGAGACTAAACCTGTTGTCGTCGGAGCAGATGTACTCGGCTCGTTTTCTCTCACTGGGAGTTATGTAGGACACAGGAGGAAGTGGGACAACGGGGCCACGAGCTTCACCGGTAAAATCACCACTGTTAGAAGTTCAGCTAAAAATAGTGACGGAAATTAAGACGGGATCAAAACTCTTATTTAAAGACTTAAAGGTTGTATAGAGGATTTTCCAAGGAACGAGAAATCCAGCGACTGTTTGTCCTTTTTCAAATGTTGCGCATGCGTGAAACCACCCCCCCTCCCCTACAGCTCCTACGTAGAAACATCACCTCCCGCCTCCTCCTTACGCCAGAAACAGGTTTGTTTACAGCCGGTGCTGCACATGACTTGTAAACAACTAACTACAGTGTTGGTTAGGCAAGACGGAGAGAAGTGAGGAGCGGGGGAAGAGCGGAGCAGGGAGCAGGGAGAGGAGCAGGAAAGGGGTGCAGAGAAGGTTGCGCGGAGATTCAGTGCGAATGAACTAGCTACAACACGCAGCAGCAAGCGGACTCTTTCTTTGCCTTGAAAATTACGTTTTCAGACATAGGATATCGCTTTCGTGTCCTGAAAAACGTTGTGTAGCTCTTGGAAATAAAGTACGTTTTCATAATAAGCAGAAGTGACCTGTCCAGGAGCAATTTGGCGACCAATGCGTCAGTCTTTAGACCCTGTGTCTGCTTCAGTCGCGCCATCGCTGGAATGAATCTACAAGAATCACCTTAGTTTGGCTTCGCTGCTTTTCCCCTTGTCTTCTTCTTTTCAGCGACCTCAAAAACAGACTTTCTTTTGCGGCGAACTGCTCCTGGATTCTTGTCGCCATTGCAACAAAACTTTGTGCGAACTGCGAGGAAGATATAGGTCAAAAAAAGCCGCTAAGAACTGTTGCGGCGTTGGTGGAGTAAACAGCGTCTGTGCGTCTTGCGTCTGTGGACTGCGTGACAGGCGTACGTAAACCACGTACCGGCGGCGCGCAGGCAAGTCAGTTACGCTAGAAACGTAGGGGAGATTGATTGACAGCCTGTCAGCTCACAGATAACGAGGCAGTGTCGTTATCTATTGGCAAATGTTTAGCCCCCACCACGTCCAGAGTTGATGAATTTTTATTCTCTTTTTTTTGGTCATCATAATTACAAGGCTACTGCACCTCTATAATGCTATCACTGACAATTTGAAACAAAAAAAAAATCCTCCATACAACCTTTAAATTAAGAGTTATGGTGCAGCAATAGCTAAAAAAAAGACAGAGGGAACTACATAGACCATGATCCTTTGCTCCATTTCAGTGCAGACTACAAGAAGAAATAAGAGTTCTAAGCACTTTTAAGTCTTTGGATTAAGTCTTGTCAAGGCATTTTAAGAGGAAAAAGTCGCATATCAACAGTTTTAGCTGTTTAGTCTCCACAAAAGTCATGTATAAAGCAAAGTGCAATGTATTACCTGTAAATATTCAAAGACTGTTTGAGATGAGAACAAGCCACCAAAATTTAAAAGGAACCTACATGTTTAAAAAACCCAGACTCAGAACCAAAGTTATGGAGCGAAGCGTCGCTGTGAAAGGAGTGAACTTATGGAATAATCTTGACAAAGAAATAAAAGAATCAAGTACAATGACGACATTTAAAAAATACATAAAATCGAATGCAGTGTGTGTATGAAAAAGAAAACTAAGTTGTTGTGCATAATAGTGAAGATTTCTGTTTGTAATTGATCAGTATTTGTGCCTGAACTGATATGGAATGTTTAGTGACCATCGGTGTTGATGTTTTGTCTTGAAAAAGGAAAGGAGGGCAGATAACATCAGATTTTTTTCTTCTTTCTGCTCCTTTTCATTCATTTCTTGTGTGTCTGATGTTGTGACACTGTCGATGTCTTTTTATGCTTTATGAATAAAATAAAATAAAATAAATAAATAAATACAAAATAATAATAAAAATATCACAATAAATATTGTACCGTAAGATGTATATCATGAAAATATTGTACTGAGAGATTTGGATATTGTTACATCCATAATCGTGAGTCTCCCCACCATATCGCAATAAATATCGTACGGTGAGGTTTTTACCGTGACAATATCGTATCGTGAGACTTGGATATCGTTACACCTCTAAGAGGTATGTATCGTATTGTGGCTTATGTATCGAGGTATGTATCGTATCGTGGCTTATGTATCGAGGTATGTATCGTATCGTGGCTTATGTATCGAGGTATGTATCGTATCCTGGCTTATGTATCGGGTATGTATCGTATCCTGGCTTATGTATCGAGGTATGTATCGTATCGTGGCTTATGTATCGAGGTACGTATCGCATCGTGGCTTATGTATCGAGGTATGTATCGTATCGTGGCTTATCGTGGCAATTATTACAAAATTCAGCAGCACGTGTCCTGACGAGGACCAGAGGGCGGGACCACATTACACCGGTTTTTAAAATCACTGCATTGGCTCCCTGTGAGTTTCAGGATCGATTTTAAAGTTCTTTTTACTGGTTTTTAAATGTCTTAATGGTCTTGGGCCTTCTTATCTTTCAGAACTGCTTTTACCCTCGCGGACCCTGCGCTCCTCCGGCAGCAGGCTCCTGCTCATTCCCAAAGTCAGGACACACACTCACGGAGAGGCGTCTTTTCAGTATTAGGCCCCCGTCTATGGGAACTGCCTGCCGGAGGAGCTCAGGGCTGCAGAGAAGTTCATGTTTTTAAGAGCAGGCTCAAGACCCACTTTTTTTAGCTTAGCTTTTGATTAAATTCTTATACTTTTACCTGTTTCTATTCTACACATTTTAGTATATTTATTTATTTTAGGCATATTTTTTAGGATTTTCCAGTGTTTTCCTCTGTAGGAAGCCTCCTGCATCGGGAGTGGAGGTCGGCTTGTGGCTGCCGGGTTTCTGTCCCGTGGGCTCCTGGTGGAGAGTTGGTGCTTGGGCCTCATCTTTTCCCCTGGCTCCGGTGGTGGTTCCTGGTGGTGGTGGACGTCTCTCTGCTCCTGATGTAGACGGCTCCTCTGATGGTGCTTTCTCAACTGGTTCGCCTGTACTCAGCCTCACATTTTACTATAGGGGATTTTATGTATTTTACTATCTTAGGGTGTGTGTGCGCGCGTGCGTGTGTGTGTGTGTGTGTGTGTGCGCGTGCGTGCGTGTGTGCTTGTGTGTGTGCGTATGTGTGCGAGTGGGTGTGTGTGTCTGGGTTGTTTGGTTGTGTGGAGTTGGGCAGGTGTGGGGTTGGATAAGTGGGTGGGTGGATGGAATGTGGGATTGTTTTTAATCACTGTAAAGCACTTTGTGTTAC
Organism: Boleophthalmus pectinirostris; assembly: GCF_026225935.1. NCBI lineage: Eukaryota > Metazoa > Chordata > Actinopteri > Gobiiformes > Gobiidae > Boleophthalmus > Boleophthalmus pectinirostris. Next base: position 33,453,703 of record NW_026571140.1, read on the forward strand.
GTTTTTTGTATGAAAAGCGCTTTATAAATAAAGTTTGATTGATTGATTGATTATGTATCGAGGTATGTATCGTATCGTGGCTTATGTATCGAGGTATGTATGCATCGTGCTTTATCGTATCGTAGGTATGTATCGTATCGTGGCTTATGTATCGAGGTATGTATCGCATTGTGGCTTATGTATAGAGGTGTATGTATCGTATCCTGGCTTATGTATCGAGGTATGTATCGTATCGTGGCTTATGTATCGAGGTATGTATCGTATCGTGGCTATAGGTATGTATCGTATCGTGGCTTATGTATCAGGTATGTATCGTATCGTGGCTTATGTATCGAGGTATGTATCGTATCGTGGCTTATGTATCGAGGTGTGTATCGTATCGTGGGCTTATGTATCGTATCGTGGATGTATCGTGGTATCTTGTATCTTATATCGTGAGACTTGGATATCGTTACACCTCTAAGAGATATGAATCGTATTGTGGCTTATGTATCGAGGTATGTATCGTACCGTGGCTTATGTATCGAGGTATGTATCGCATCGTGGCTTATGTATCGAGGTATGTATCGTATCGTGGCTTATGTATCGAGGTATGTATCGTATCGTGGCTTATGTATCGAGATATGTATCGTATCGTGGCTTATATCGTGAGACTTGGATATCGTTACACCTCTAAGAGATATGAATCGTATTGTGGCTTATGTATCGAGGTATGTATCGTATCGTGGCTTATGTATCGAGGTGTGTATCGTATCGTGGCTTATGTATCGAGGTGTGTATCGTATCGTGGCTTATGTATCGAGGTGTGTATCGTATCGTGGCTTATGTATCGAGGTATGTATCGTATCGTGGCTTATGTATCGAGGTATGTATCGTATCGTGGCTTATGTATCGAGGTATGTATCGTATCGTGGCTTATATCGTATGGTATCATTACACCTCTAAGAGATATGTATCGTATCGTGGCTTATGTATCGAGGTATGTATCGTATCGTGGCTTATGTATCGAGGTATGTATCGTATCGTGGCTTATGTATCGAGGTGTGTATCGTATCGTGGCTTATGTATTGAGGTATGTATCATATCGGCAACTTCTGAACAATAATACAGCACACTTATAATCTCCACTTGCCTTTTCGCTTCACTGAAACCAGATAACCAAGCCACTATGCGTGAGTAAATCTTCTCAATGAAACATAAACTAAATAAACTGTAATTCAAGTCATTTTAACTCGTATATATTCTCCTTTTCCGCAGCACTTTCGAATGCAGCGCTGAGATAACCATGTGCCAATCACGACCGAGAGCTGAAAAGATCCACGGGGGGTCCGCGCAGAAGCCAGCCGTGCATTCACTCGTGTTTGTCATTTGTAATCAATCCATCAGAGGTAAGCAGTAGGTGGAGGTATAGAGACGGAGCGGCCCGCGGGGGGTGTAAATGAATGGGCCTGCGCGCTATTGAAATGCAGCGAAGGTGGAAGGGAGACAGCGCCAAATAAAGTAGAAATAAAAGGGTTTGAGCTTTGTGGATGAAGTGGGCCAAGAAATACAGATTTAAAATGGAATAATATGTGAGGTGTCTGGGTAGATCTGGATATGCGGTACTGCTGGGTTTCATACGGGATCAAAATGTTCTGTAGGGAAATATTATTTAATGCAGATGGGGGAAGTTAAAATGAATATTGTTAAAGGACTAATGTTACGTAAAACTGACCCTTGTGAGCTTTAAGTCATGTTCAAATGCTGTTACCTCCTCAAAAATATATCCACAGTTGTGTTTTGTTTCATTCACACATGTTTGAGTAAAAATAAAATCCGTGTATCATTTGTTCATTCATTTTAAAAAATAAAACCATAAATAAGAAAACAAAAAATAAAAAAACACTGTTATTTTTTTCATTATTTGTCTCCAAAACCAATAAAAAAAAAAAAAAAAAAAAAAAAAAGGATAATATTTAGTTTTTTTTCACTTTTTTATTTTGTGTTTTACGACGGAGTATAAGGGTCAGATAAAAAAAAAAAATGCTGGCACTACGAGAATAAAGTCGTAACATTTCGACATTAAAGTCGTAATATTATGAGAATAAAGTGGAAGCCAGAAAAAGTCGTAATTTTACGAGAATAAAGTCGTAATTTTACGAGAATAAAGTCGAAGTTAAAATAAAGTTATAATATTACGAGAATGAAGTAATAAAATCAAAGTCAAAGTGAAAAATGTGGCAGAAGAAGAATCTTGTTTTTCAATATAAAACTAAAAATAAGAAAATGAACAACAATTTTCTTCATTATTTGCGCCTCCGGACTGAACCAGGACTAAACCAGGACTAAACCAGGACTGAACGAGGTCCGAGACCAGACCGGGACTGAGACCAGAACTTAGACAAGGACTGAGTCAGGGACCAAGACTGAGACCGGGATCAGACAAGAACTGAAAACGGTTTAGTCCTGGTTCAGTCCTGGTTCAGTCCTGGTTCAGTCCGTATGCGGCGCAATATTCCCTCATCGCATTTTAAAGTCACGTAAACGCCATTTCCCATTTCCGTGACTTAAACCAGGACTAAACTAGGGTTAAACCGTTTTCAGTCCTGGTCTGGTCCCGGTCTCAATCCTGGTCTTTCTGGTTTGGTTCCAGACTTGATTTAGTCCTGATTCAGTCCTTGTTCAGTCGAATGAACGAATGATACACGGATTTAGAAAATGCTCCAAATTCTCCATTCTCCGAGCAGTCGATATTCTCGTAATATTATGACTTTATTTTGACTACGACTTTATTCTCATAAAATTACTACTTTATTCTTGTAAGTTTATGACTTTATTCTCGTAAAATTACGACTTTATTCTCGTAAAATTACGACTTTTTCTGGCTTCGACTTTATTCTCATAATATTACGACTTTAATGTCAAAATGTTACGACTTTATTCTCGTAGCGCCAGCATGTTTGTTTGTTTTTTTATCTGACCCTTATACTCCGTCGTAGTGTTTAAATGAGTAATAGAAAAAACGAAAAATTTATAGAAAAACGTAATAGAAAAAGAAAAAATCCAATTCTGACCATGGATCGATAATAAAAACTGGAGATGTGTTTGTGCCGCACACGGACTAAACCAGGACTGAACCAGGACTGATCCCAGGACTAAACCAGGACTGAACCAGGACTGATCCCAGGACTGAACCAGGACTAAACCAGGACTAAACCAGAACTGAACTAGGAATAAACAGGACTGGACTGAACCAGGACTAAACCAGGACTGAACCAGGACTGAGTGTCAGGAACTGTTCATTGTTTTTTGCTTTTGGTTTCATTTTTAAAAACGAATGAACGAATGATGCATGGATTGAGTAACTCTTTATTTTTTAGTTTGTGCACATCTCCAAAGCTCAAAATGCTCTGTTCCTCCTTGTGATGTCATGTAGTGGTAGTTTTCAAGTTAAGAGCTACTTTTTACCTTTAGTTCAGTAGAGGTTGTTCAGTGATCCAAATGATTCTAGTGAAGGTGTATGGAGTTTAAAAACACAGTGGAGCACTTCCTGTATTACTGCATGACATCACAAGGTGGAATGTTTTCAGTTTTAGAGAAGAACTCAGCTTAAACTCAGTTTGTTGTGTTACCACGTGTGAATGAAACAAAACACAACTGGTTTAAAATGAGAAACAACATTATAACACAAACCAGAAATGGGCCCTTTAACATGGATGTTACCTGCTGTATCCATGGAGATAGATATGTTTAATGCCATATCTTGGAACATTCCAGGCAAAGCAATAACATCTCCATGGAGAATAAAAGATGATGGACCCTCCACTGAAAAGTTGCAATAAAGAACAGGTGAAAATTGTTTCGCAAAATGTGTATAAAATTTCATTTCAGTGTAAACATAGTCTTTGTTACTGATCCATGTGCGTAATCTTGTGACGTCATCCTTTTCCAAAAGCCGCAGTTTGCTGCTCCACACGAAAATGCAAGGCCGGTGTTCTCAGATTTCTCCATTCTGGAACCTATTCTCAAAAAACTCCCACCTGAAACGCCGGCTCCGTGCGGACGAAAGGCCAAAACGAATACAAACTTCTCAGTTTTGACCAAAAAACGCTGTCGTGTGGATGGCCCCTGAATCCTCCGTTTTAGTTTAAAGATGGATTCTCTTTCTTAACAAAAATAGCCTCTTTATTAACACCTCTTTCAAACCAGTTCTTTTCTCTGGCTCAGATCTGTACCTCACTGTCCTAAAATGAGTGGCTTTTAGGTGGAGTTGTACAGCAGACTGTGGTCCTGTGTTGTTCTCTCGTCTGTGTTGGTACATCCTCTTCTGGAGTGTCTGTTTTCTCCAGTGTCGCGCTCACTGCAGTCTTCACTACACTGAACGGAGTAAACCACATTGCTTTGTTTGTGGTTCGGTGTTCTGTCCTTTGGGTTGGACCAGTTTCTTTCTTAAACTGTTTGTAAGTTTGAAATAGACTCTCATGCTGTCAGAAAATCCTCTGTAGCTTTTCAGAAACACCAGCCATGTAAGGAATAATTACACCCTTTTTTTCTCCTGGGTTCTGATTCTCTGTTGTTTTGTTTGCAAAATATAAAAAAAAAGTTAACAAGGAAAGAAACAGAAAATGCTAAATTTATATAACGGAATTTTATCTTAAATATACATCTTACTTTATTCACCAGAAGGTTGTTTTCAGCGGATTTTTCAGTTTCAGCGTTATCAGCAAGGACGCTCATGGCCTTTTTGTGCATATTTTACTTCTTAATTTGTACACCAGCGGCGGTTCTCACAACGGCCTTCCTTTCTACAACTTCACCAATAAAACGCGCATGTTTAATTCAGTTTCGTAAAAATGTAAACACTTTTTTACGCGGCTCACACAGAGAGACATGTTATTATTATTCTGCTATTGTTTTCACTGTGGGGATGTTACTACTGTGGGTGTGTGGGGTGAGAAAGAGAGAAAGAAATGACTGAGGTTGTTAGAGTGGATAGAGACAAAAGGATGGAGTGAAGAAAGAGGTGGAGAGAGGAAAAGGAGAGTTAGAGAGGAAGAGGAAAGAAGGAGGAGAGAGTGAGGATGTTATAAAACTCGGCGAGGGAAAGAGAGGACAGAGTAAACAACAAAACAAGATGAAAATGTGGAAAGAGGAATGAAAGGAGAGAGAGTTTGTGCGTTTGTGCGTGAAAGGGGGGGATGAGAAATGTTGGGAGAGAGAAAAAAGAAAAAGAAGGGATGGATGGATGAGAGTAAGAGGGAGAGAAGACGGGAGAGATTGAGGTTGTCAGAGAGTGAAGAAAGAGAGAGACAAAGCAGGCAGAGAGAAAATGGGTAGAGACGGGAGAGAAAGAGTGGAAGAAAGGAGGGACAGAGAGACAAAAGGAAGAGAGAAAGAGGTGGAGGAGAGAGAAGAGAAGGAGAGAGTAAAACTTGGGTTAGGGCAATAGGGAGGGAGCGAAAATAATTGAGAAGAATGAGAGAGAAAGAGGAGAGAAAGATGAGGGAGATGGACGAGGAGGATAAAAGAGAGAGAGAGAGAGAGATGCTGAGGAAGTGAGGGAGAGAGACAAAGAGAAAGAGCGAAAGGAAGGATGGAGAGGAAGAAGAGAGGAAAGCTGAGGTAGTAGGGATGACAAAGAGAGAGCGATGGAGAGAAAGAGACAGAAAAGGAAGGAAGGAGAGAGACAGAGTGACAGAAAGAAAGAAAGAAAGAGGGGGAGGGAGATGCTGAGGAAAGTAAAGAAGAGGGAAACAAAGGGAGAGAGCGAAAGGAAAGATGGAGAGGAAGAGGAGGAAGAGGGGAAAACTGAGGTAGTAGGAATGGCAGAGAAAGAGACAGACAGAGTGAAAGAAAGTGAAGGGGTGGGAGATGCAGACGAATTTAAGATGGAAGGAAGAGAGAGAAGGAGGAAGCGGGAGGGAAACAAAGAGAGGGAGTGAAAGGAAGGAAGGAAAGAAAGGAAAAGGGTAAAAGTGAGGGAGCAGAGACGACAAAGATAGAGAGATGGAGAGTGGTGAAGCCAGAAAGAGGCAGAAAACGACAGAAGGAGAGAGACAAACAGAGGGAAAGAAAGAAGGGATGGGAGATGCAGAGAAAATTAAAGATGTGAGGGAGAGAGAGAAAGAGGGAGCAGCAGAGAAACAAAGAGAGAGCGCAAAAGGAAAGAGGGAGAGGAAGAGGGGAAAATTCAGGTAGCAGGGATGACAGAAAGAGACAGAAAAGGACGGAAGAAGAGACAGCCAGAATGAAAGGGGAAACTGAGAGATGGAGAGTGGTGAGCCAGAGAAGAGAGAGGATTAAAGATGGAGAGAGAGAGAGAGAGCGAAAGGAAGGACAGAGAGAAAGAGGAAGAAGAGAGGAAAACTGAGGTAGTAGGGATGATAAAGAGAGAGAGATGGAGAGAAAGAGATAGAGAAGGAAGGAAGGAGAGAGACAAACAGAGTGGAAGAAAGAGAGGGTGGGAGAGAAACAAAGAGAGAGAACGAAAGGAAAGGAGAGAGGCAAACAGAGAGAGAAAAAGAAGGGGTGGGAGATGCTGAGGAAAGTAAAGAAGAGAGAAACGAAGAGAGAGAGCGAAAGGAAGGATGGAGAGGAAGAGGAGGAAAAGAAGAAAACTGAGGTAGTGGGGATGAAAAGGATGGAAGGAGACAGACAGAGTGAAAGAAAGAGAAGGTGGGAGATGGAGGGAGCGGGAGAGAGGCAAAGAGAGAGAGAGCGAAAGGAAGGATGGAGAGAAAGAGGAAGAAGAGGGGAAAACTAAGGTAGTAGGGATGACAGAGAGAGAGAGACAGAAAAGGACAGAAGGAGAGATACAAACAGAGAGAGAAAAAGAAGAGGTGGAAGACGCTGAGGAATTTAAGATAGGAGGGAGAGAGAGAAGGAGGGAGCGGGAGAGAAACAAAGAGAGAGAGTGAAAGGAAGGACGGAGAGAAAGAGAAAGAAGAGAGGAAATTGAAGAGAGAGAGAGATGGGGAGTGGTGAAGCCAGAGAAAGAGAGGAAATGACAGAAGGAAAGAGACAGACAAAGTGAAAGAAAGAGAGGGTGGGAGATGGAAGGAGCGAGAGAGAGGCAAAGAGAGAGAACAAAAGGAAGGACAGAGAGAAAGAGGAAGAAGAGAGGAAAACCGAGGTTGTAGGGATGACGATAAGAGAGAGAAGTTGAAGAGAAAGAGATAGAAAAGGACAGAAGGAGAGAGACCGACAGAGTGAAAGAAGAGAGGGCTGAGATGGAGGGAACGAGAGAGAAACAAAGAGAGAGAGAGAGTGAAAGGAAGGACAGAGAGAAAGAGGAAGAAGAGAGGAAAACCGAGGTAGTAGGGATGACAAAAAGAGAGAGATGGAGAGTTGTGAAGCCAGAGAAAGAGACAGAAAAGGACGGAAGAAGAGAGACAAACAGAGTGAAAGAAAGAGAGGGTGGGAGAGAAGCAAAGAGAGAGAACGAAAGGAAAGGAGAGCGACAAACAGAGAGAGAAAAAGAAGGGGAGGGAGATGCTGAGGAAAGTCAATTTAGAAGGAAGAGAGAGAAGAAGGGAGTGGGAGAAAAACAAAGAGAGAGTAAAAGTAAGAATGGATAGAAAGAGGAAGAAGGGGGGAAGAGACAGAACGGACGGATGGAGAGAGACAGAGTGAAAGAAAGAGGGGGCGGGAGATGCAGAGGAAATTAAAGATGGGAGGAGGAGAGAAGAAGGGAGCGGGAGAGAAACAAAGAGAGAGTGAACGAAAGGAAGGACAGAGAGAAAGTGGAAGAAGAGAGATGGAAAGTGGTGAAAACAACAGAAGGAGAGAGACAAACAGAGGGAAAGAAAGGAAAGATGGAGAGGAAGAGGAGGAAATGGAGACAATGGAGGTAGTGGGTATAAAAAAAGAGAGACGAAAACAAAGAGAGCGAAAGGACTGACGGAGAGGAAGAGGAGGAAAAGAAGAAAACTGAGACAGAAAAGGATGGAAGGAGAGAGATCGACAGAGGGAAAGAAAGTGAAGGGGTGGGAGATGCTGAGGAAATTAAAGATGGGACGGAGAGAGAGAAGGAGGGAGCTGGAAGAGGAGGAAAAGGGGAAAATTGAATGACAGAGAAAGAGCGGATGAATGGGGAGAGGCGGAGCCAGAGACAGACAGAAAAGGAAGGAAGGATGGAGAGAGAGAGAGAGGAGGAGAGAGATGGAGAGATAGAAGAGGAGAGAGAGCACAAACATATCATTACTGACGTGGGGACTTACTTCGCCCACTTAATCGCTCTGAGCAGAAGAACTGAGGAGGAGGAGACAAAAGAAACGTGTGAAAAATGCATCAGGGAGGAGCTCTTTCTTATCTCGTGTCGGGTTTAGCTCCGCCCCCTCCCCCGTGACCCCCCCCGCGTACGATCAAAGGAAAAGAGCACACATGTACGGGAGATAGAATGGACGACGTCGCCGGGTTATTCACGGGTTTCGGTCAATGAGAAACCGTCGTCATGGCAACCTGCCGCGGAGTTACATCCAGGCTTGTTCCATTCAAGAATTCAGGCCGTTTGACTTGGACTTACAGAGCGTTCAGACCAAAGTCGATGTGGCGTCGCTGCTGAACAACTTTGGCCTCAGCCAGTCAGGGACGACGATCCGGTGATGTAGCGATGTTATTATCTGGAAAAAGAAGAAGAAAGAGAAAGAACCAAGACTCAGAAACACAAGAACAAGAAATCTACGCCGAGTCTTTAGCGGATTATAAATATATACGCAACGGAACTGCCCAGCCGATCGCCAGGACTACACCAAGACTGGACCAGGACTAAACCAGGACTGAACCAGGACTGAACCAAGATTGGACCAGGACTGAACCAGTGTCATTGCAGGAGTATTAATATTTACACGCCACAGCCGCCGAGCAGATCGCCAGGACTACACCAGGACTGGACCAGGACTGGACCAGGACTGGACTGGACAGGACTGGACCAGGACTACACCAGGACTGGACCAGGACTGGACCAGGACCAGGACAAATCAGTGTTATTAGCGGAGGATATAGGACTGGACCAGGACTATATAAATCAATACACATACAGCACACCAACGCTGAGCCAATCACCAGGACTGGACCAGGACTAAACCAGGACTCGACCAGGACTGATCCAGGACTAAATCAGGACTGAACCAGGACTGAAACAGGAGTGGACCAAGACTCGACCAGGACTAAATCAGGACTGGACCAGGACGAAACCAGGACTGAACCAGGACTGGTCCAGCACTAAATCAGGACTGAATCAGGACTGGTTTAGGACTAAATCAGGACTGAACCAGGACTGAAACAGGAGTGGACCAGGACTGAGAGAAAGAACAGTGGCTGAATAAATAAATACATTAAATATTCGGTAACACTTTATAATAACTGCACCTTATTTAGTCTTAATAAAGCATGAACAAAGACTTAATTAATAATGATTCACGCTTAGTACCTGAATTAGCACTTAAGTTGCACTTAATTCTCCTGTGCTGTAAATAGTAACTCAATACTTCTTAATTACTCATGAACTAACCATTTGCATGTTTACAAATGTATATTTAAGTTCACATTTGAGCATTTATTAATGATTAGTAAGCTATGAGAGAATGATTTACTAATAATGCAATGCGATGATAATTCAGGCAGCTGTTATCTGTTAGTTAAGTTTTTCTGAGAGCTTTTCTAAAGTGAAGACTAATTATGTTTTATTAAGCATTTGTTAAGGTTGGTCAAATTCCAGAGAAACAATAATGCATTACTAGTAAATCATTCTCTCATGGCTTACTAATCATTAATAAATGCTCAAATTTGTACTTAAATATACATTTACAAATGCACACGCAACAGGTTAGTTCATGAGTAATTAAGTAAGAAATACTTATGAGTAACTATTTACAGCACAGGCGAATTAAGTGCAAGTTAAGTGCTAATTCAGGTACTAAGCGTGAATTATTATTAATTAAGTCTTTGTTGATGCTTTATTAAGGCTAAATAAGGTGTAGCTATTATAAAGTGTTACCAAATATTTTAAAAAGAAAAAAAAAAGCATGGATCTAAATTTTTCCTGTTTTTAACATATTATTTTATTATATTATATTAGTATTTTCCTTTCCTGATTTACATTGAACCAAGACAGAATCAGCACAGAGTGGGAGCTTTGTGCACTACTCATTATAACAAAACTTTGTTTTTGAATAATTATCATTGTACTGCAACATTTCATTAAGATTTTCATAATTTGAACCATTTTAAACAAATTTCCGCCTTGGTCATTTCTCTCTGTGATTAATTTGTTGTTAAAAATTGAGTTCTCACGCTGGCTTCAGTCATATCAATAAATATTGAATGAGCCAGTCTTTTGAACGGCTCTTTGAAGTGAACTGATCCAAAAGATTCGGAGCCCATAAAAGAGCCAAAAGTTTCATCACTAGTTGGTTCATCTGCTGGTCTGTTTGATTTTATAACTTTCTCTTGGTTAAAGGCGCATTGTGTAACTTTTCTGGTGGAGAGTCTGTCACCTGCTTGTTTCTATGGAGATGTCTGGAATGTTCCACAGTATGACATTAAACAGCTCTATCTTATATTTATTCAATTACAGGTGGTTTTATAGCTTAAAAATACCCAGAGAAAAGCAAAAATATCGATATATCGTATTGTTTAATGTGATGACACGGTATCGATATCGTGGGCTGCTGTATCGATATATCGCCAAGAGTATTTTTTGGTATATTTTGCTACATTATTTTGTTACAGCGCTACAGGTTTGTTGCTTGTTTAGAGGAAGGAAACTCATTTCTGCGACACATTTGACATTTTCACTGTTTTGATGATTAAAATGTTTGTGTTTCATATGAATTCATGTATCATTCATTTCATCATTTGTTTTTCAAAATAAAACAAAAAATAAGAAAATGAAAAAAACAACTATTTTCTTTATTATTTATCTCCAAAAACAAAATGAAAAAACAGACAACGATTCGTTTTTTTTCAGTTTTCGATTTTGTGTTTAAATGAATAATGGAAAAAACGGACAGCGGTTTCCGTTTCCGTAACTTAAACTGCGATGCTGGACTTTTGACCACAGGATAGGACTGAACCAGGATCAGGACAGGACTAAACCAGGACTGAACCAGGACTGAAACCAGGAACCAGGACTGAACCGGGACTGAACCAGGACTAAACTGAACCAGGACTGAACCAGGACTGAACCAGGACTGAACCAGGACTAAACCGGGACTGAACCAGGACTGAACCAGGACTAAACCAGGACTGAACCAGGACTGAACCAGGACTGAACCAGGACTAAACCAGGACTGAACCAGGACTAAACCAGGACTGAACCAGGACTGAACCAGGACTGAACCAGGACTGAACCAGGACTGAACCAGGACTAAACCAGGACTGAACCAGGACTACTGAACCAGGACTGAACCAGGACTGAACCAGGACTGAACCAGGGAACCAGGACTGAACCAGGACTGAACCAGGACTGAACCAGGACTGAACCAGGAACCAGGACTAAACCAGGACTGAACCAGGACTAAACCAGGACTGAACCAGGACTAAACCAGGACTGAACCTGAGGGTTAAAATTTTAGGGTAAAATATTTCAGAGTTATTTCAGTGTTATTTTAACTATTTGAAAGTTAAATGTGGGTTCGAGTTGGGGTTATTTGCCAGAGTTGATGTGGTTGAGGTTAATTCAACTTCCTCTAGTGTTAATTCAGCTTCTCTTAGTGTTAATTTGGCTCCTCCCATTCACCAGACCAGACCAGTGTGAACCAGTTTTGTTCATAATTTCATCTTAAATGAACTAAAATAAAGTAAAAATAAAATAAAACATCTCTGTGTGTTGTTTAGTTAAATCAGAATAACTCTACAAAGTGTTATCTGTTTACTCTCAAAACGTTAAGGTTAAACAGGAACTTTGGTCCAGTTTTACTTCATTAACATTTCCAAACATGTTAAATTAACTCTAGAACAGATTGGACTCATAAAAACTCTGAGAAAATGTTAAAGTTGATTCTGTGAGAGTCAATTTTAACACTTCACTTTTTGCTGTGTGGTTTTGTAAAGTTTCAGTCCTGGTTTAGTCCTGGTTCAGACCTGGTTTAGACCTGGTTTAGATCTGCTGAATCCTGTTTGGTTCAGTCCTGGTTCAGTCCTGGTTTAGACCTGGTTTAGATCTGTTGAATCCTGTTTGGTTCAGTCCTGGTTCAGTCCTGGTTCAGACCTGGTTTAGACCTGGTTTAGACCTGGTTTAGATCTGTTGAATCCTGTTTGGTTCAGTCCTGGGTTAGACCTGGTTTAGACCTGGTTTAGATCTGTTGAATCCTGTTTGGTTCAGTCCTGGTTCAGTCCTGGTTCAGACCTGGTTTAGACCTGGTTTAGATCTGTTGAATCCTGTTTGGTTCAGTCCTGGTTCAGTCCTGGTTCAGACCTGGTTTAGACCTGGTTCAGACCTGGTTTAGATCTGTTGAATCCTGTTTGGTTCAGTCCTGGTTCAGTCCTGGTTCAGACCTGGTTCAGACCTGGTTTAGACCTGGTTTAGACCTGGTTTAGATTTGGTTTAGACCTGGTTTAGATCTGGTTTAGACCTGGTTTAGATCTGTTGAATCCTGTTTGGTTCAGTCCTGGTTCAGTCCTGGTTCAGTCCTGGTTTCACTGGTTCTGGTTAGACCTGGTTTAGACCTGGTTTAGATCTGCCTGAATCCTGTTTGGTTCAGTCCTGGTTCATCCTGGTTCCTGGTTCAGTCCTGGTTCAGACCTGGTTTCAGACCTGGTTAGACCTGGTTTAGATCCTGTTGAATCCTGTTTGGTTCAGTCCTGGTTCAGTCCTGGTTTCAGACCTGGTTCAGACCTGGTTTAGACCTGGTTTAGATCTGTTGATCCTGTTTGGTTCAGTCCTGGTTCAGTCCTGGTTCAGACCTGGTTCAGACCTGGTTTAGACCTGGTTTAGACCTGGTTTAGATCTGTTGAATCCTGTTTGGTTCAGTCCTGGTTCAGTCCTGGTTCAGTCCTGGTTTCCTGGACCTGGTTTAGACCTGGTTTAGACCTGGTTTAGATCTGTTGAATCCTGTTTGGTTCAGTCCTGGTTCAGTCCTGGTTCAGTCCTGGTTCAGACCTGGTTTAGACCTGGTTTAGATCTGGTTTAGACCTGGTTTAGATCTGCTGAATCCTGTTTGGTTCAGTCCTGGTTCAGTCCTGGTTCAGTCCTGGTTCAGACCTGGTTCAGACCTGGTTTAGACCTGGTTTTAGACCTGGTTTAGATCTGTTGAATCCTGTTTGGTTCAGTCCTGGTTCAGTCCTGGTTCAGTCCTGGTTTCAGACCTGGTTCAGACCTGGTTTAGACCTGGTTTAGATCTGTTGAATCCTGGTTCAGTCCTGGTTCAGTCCTGGTTCAGACCTGGTTCAGACCTGGTTTAGACCTGGTTTAGATCTGTTGAATCCTGTTTGGTTCAGTCCTGGTTCAGTCCTGGTTCAGTCCTGGTTCAGACCTGGTTCAGACCTGGTTTAGACCTGGTTTAGATCTGTTGAATCCTGTTTGGTTCAGTCCTGGTTCAGTCCTGGTTCAGTCCTGGTTCAGACCTGGTTCAGACCTGGTTTAGACCTGGTTTAGACCTGGTTTAGATCTGTTGAATCCTGTTTGGTTCAGTCCTGGTTCAGTCCTGGTTCAGTCCTGGTTCAGACCTGGTTCAGACCTGGTTCAGACCTGGTTTAGACCTGGTTTAGATCTGTTGAATCCTGTTTGGTTCAGTCCTGGTTCAGTCCTGGTTCAGTCCTGGTTCAGACCTGGTTCAGACCTGGTTTAGACCTGGTTTAGATCTGTTGAATCCTGTTTGGTTCAGTCCTGGTTCAGTCCTGGTTCAGTCCTGGTTCAGTCCTGGTTCAGACCTGGTTTAGACCTGGTTTAGATCTGTTGAATCCTGTTTGGTTCAGTCCTGGTTCAGTCCTGGTTCAGACCTGGTTTAGACCTGGTTTAGACCTGGTTTAGATCTGCTGAATCCTGTTTGGTTCAGTCCTGGTTCAGTCCTGGTTCAGTCCTGGTTTAGACCTGGTTCAGACCTGGTTTAGATCTGTTGAATCCTGTTTGGTTCAGTCCTGGTTCAGTTCGGCGTCGCAGTTTACGTCACTGAAACGGGAAACAGCCATTCCCAGTTTCTTCCATTATTCATTTAAACACAAAATCGAAAACTGAAAAAACAAATCGTTATCTGTTTTTTTCATTTTGGTTTTGGAGACAAATAACGAAGAAAATAGTTATTTTTGTTTTCTTATTTTTGTTTTTATTTTGAAAAATTAATCAACGAATGACATAGAGCTTCATATGAACTTTGCACAAGAAGTGGTTTGACAAAGACTTTTAGTATCACAGCCTTTATTTAGCCTTTATTTTTTATTGAACTGCATCAAATCGATTTTAAATATATCGTATCGAACCTGTATCGAGAAATGTGTCGCATCGTGGCCCTTGTATCGAGGTTTATACGGTATCAGCGACTTCTTAATGATACTCAGACCTATTCTCCACAGATCTGACTTGTAACGTAGTCTGGTTTGGTCTCCGTGAATATTTGACGGACTCTCCACCGGAAAAGTTACACAATACACCTTTAAATAATGATCTTGTTTAAGTCCCAAGAGCTGTTTGTGATTTTAGCCTTTACAAAAATATACTGAATAGAATCATTTTACATCCTTTGATTCTGAGGCCTGAAAATGCTGTCACTTTGAAGTCTTTTTTTTTTTTTTCTCTCTCTCTCTCTGTGTCTTTTTTTCCCCCCCAAACGCTTTGCCTTCCGTCCAAACGGCAACAATTACACGCCTTACAGTTGTCCAAGTCTAATTGCTTGGGACAGAGTGGCCCTGACTCACTTGGACGAGTGCTAACTGGACCAGCAGACTTCAGTTTGTCTGCCCAGTCTGCACTGCATAATCAGTATCTCTCTCCCTGGTGTCTGAAATTACACTGTCCATCAACTCAAGTATTTCTGTGAAAATAGATTCAAAACCCAAATTGCTTTCCCCCGTAATTGTGCTCCAAATTTATCATGCATCTGACCCGGCAAAATGAAACCGAAGGCAGTAATGATTTCGAGTTACAAAAAAATGTTTTCGAGTAGTTCTTCGTGTGAGTTTATTTGACTTAAAGGTGCATTATGTAACTTCTCCGCTATTTGCTTGTCTCACTGGAGATGTTATTTTGCAGCTTGGAATGTTCCACAGTAGGGCATTAAACGTTATCCCTTGCATTTGTTTTATTATTATTATTATTATTATTATTATTATGTTTATTTATTTCGGACAGTAATACATAGAACATAAATTAAAAAACAAAAACAAAAAACTAAATAATAAAAAAAGACAAAAACGTAAATACATAGATATAACACAAAAAGTAACTATTTCTATTCTATAATAACAGGCAAAATAAATGTTACGCAGAATTTTAATGTGTCCGAAAAAGGAGTGGGAGGAAGTACCAAGTTCAATTATAGGTGTTTTATAGCTCAAAAATACCTTAAAAATCATGAATTCTTAACATGCGCAGGCTTGCTTCTCCATAGATCTGACCATTAACCTGTTATTTACTGTTGAATAATCAACCCAAAACAGTAATATCTCCATGGAGACAAGCAGGTGCAGGACCCTCCATCAGAAAAGTTACACAGTGCACATTTAATTTCACAAAGACTGCTTTTCAAGATAGATGAAGTTTTGGAGCCTTAACTATGGAGTATGAAAGCTTTAAGAAATATTTGTGTGCCGAGGATAGAAATCCGTCCATATTTGGCTGTAGTTGAGCATAAAATAAATATTTGCAAACTCTCAAATGAGTCCAGTCGTACATAAAATATAATGTGTGTATTTTATTAATCAGAATATGAATTGAAAAGTTACGACATCAAGAATTACAACCACAAAATGGTTCAGTTCTGGTTCAGTCCTGGGATCAATCCTGGGATCAGTTCTGGGATCAGTCTTAGTTTAAATCCGGGTTCAGTTCTGGGATCAGTCTTAGTTTAAGTCCTGGTTCAGTTCTGGTTCAGTTCTGGGATCAGTCTTAGTTTAAATCCGGGTTCAGTTCTGGGATCAGTCTTAGTTTAAAGTCTGGTTCAGTTCTGGGATCAGTCTTAGTTTAAGTCCTGGTTCAGTCTGGTTCAGTTCTGGGATCAGTTCTGGGATCAGTTCTGTCAGGTTCAGTCCTGGTTCAGTTGGGATCAGTTCTGGGATCAGTCTTAGTTTAAGTCCTGGTTCAGTTCTGGTTCAGTTCTGGGATCAGTCTTAGTTTAAATCGGGTTCAGTTCTGGGTTAAGTCTGGTTCAGTCCTGTTCAGTTCTGGGATCAGTCTTAGTTTAAGTCCTGGTTCAGTCCTGGTTCAGTTTTGGGATCAGTCTTAGTTTAAATCCGGGATCAGTTCT
Organism: Boleophthalmus pectinirostris; assembly: GCF_026225935.1. NCBI lineage: Eukaryota > Metazoa > Chordata > Actinopteri > Gobiiformes > Gobiidae > Boleophthalmus > Boleophthalmus pectinirostris. Next base: position 33,470,082 of record NW_026571140.1, read on the forward strand.
GGGATCAGTCTTAGTCTAAGTCCTGGTTCAGTTCTGGTTCAGTTCTGGGATCAGTCTTAGTTTAAATCCGGGTTCAGTTCTGGGATCAGTTTTAGTTTAAGTCCCTGGTTCAGTTCTGGGATCAGTCTTAGTTTAAGTCCTGGTTCAGTCCTGGTTCAGTTTTGGGATCAGTCTTAGTTTAAATCCGGGATTCAGTTCTGGGATCAGTCTTAGTCTAAGTCCTTGGTTCAGTTCTGGTTCAGTTCTGGATCAGTCTTAGTTTAAATCCGGGTTCAGTTCTGGGATCAGTCTTAGTTTAAGTCCCCTGGTTCAGTTCTGGGATCAGTCTTAGTTTAAGTCCTGGTTCAGTTCTGGGATCAGTCTTAGTTTAAGTCCTGTTCAGTCCTGGTTCAGTTCTGGGATCAGTCTTAGTTTAAGTCCTGGTTCAGTCCTGGTTCAGTTCTGGGATCAGTCTTAGTTTAAATCCGGGTTCAGTTCTGGGATCAGTTTTAGTTTAAGTCCTGGTTCAGTCCTGGTTCAGTTCTGAGATCAGTCCTAGTTTAGACCTGGTTCAGTCCTGGATCAGTCTTCAGTCTTAGTTTAAGTCCTGGGTTCAGTCCGGGTTCAGTTCTGGGATCAGTTCTTAGTTCAGTCCTCTTCAGTTCTGGGATCAGTCTTAGTTTAAGTCCTGGTTCAGTCCTGGTTCAGTTCTGGGATCAGTCTTAGTTTAAATCCGGGTTCAGTTCTGGGATCAGTCTTAGTTTAAGTCCCCTGGTTCAGTTCTGGGATCAGTCTTAGTTTAAGTCCTGGTTCAGTTCTGGGTTCTGGGATCAGTTCTGGGATCAGTCTTAGTTTAAGTCCTGGTTCAGTCCTGGGATCAGTTCTGGGATCAGTTCTGGGATCAGTTCTGGGATCAGTTCTGGGATCAGTCTTAGTTTAAGTCCTGGTTCAGTTCTGGGATCAGTCTTAATTTAAGTCCTGGTTCTTCTGGTTCAGTTCTGGGATCAGTTCTGGGATCAGTCTTAGTTTAAGTCCTAGTTTAGTCCTGGTTCAGTCCTGGGATCAGTTCTGGGATCAGTCTTAGTTTAAGTCCTAGTTTAGTCCTGGTTCAGTCCTGGGATCAGTTCTGGGATCAGTCTTAGTTTAAGTCCTAGTTTAGTCCTGGTTCAGTCCGTATGCAGTAATAATATAATAATAAGTAAAGCCTGTGCAGCGATGATGTATTTTTGGCAGTAAAGTCGCATCTCTGATTTCATGTTCGTACTGAAGAAAGTGTAATCGCGCATTTTCATTTCGTGATTGTAAATCTTGATGTCTTTTCAATTTGTATTCTGATAAATAAAATACACACTTTTTTTTTTAAAATGTCCTTAAAATCGGTAAAAAATTAAGCACTAACTAGAAAATAAGATCAAAAATAAAAGAAATAAAAAGCTAACTTTTGACTCCTGTGTCCTTTTATATAGGTTGTCCTTCAGGTCGTAACACATATATTAAACGATAGGGATGTAACGATATCCAAATCTCTCGGTACGATATTATCACGATATTCATCTCAGGGTATGATATTTATTGTAATATTTTGGAGAGACTGTTATAATTGTAGATAGGACACTTTTTTACTTTTAAAATACCCTTAATTATTATTTTTTTGTCCCTGAGTCCGAGTCATTTGATTTTGAGTGCCCTGAGACTCGACTCTGCACAATCTACACTTTGTATATTTGATATTATATGGAAGACTGTCCGTTACATTTTAAAGATTTAGGCTCGTCTATGAAATCCAAATAATACAAAATCTGACCAAATAAAAACCCCAAATAAAAAGCCCCACAGCGTCTCTCCCCCTGCCGCCCCCACTCCACCGCTCAATAGACGCTTATTTTTATTTATTTATTTATTTCGGTCACAGGTATATTTTGACATTAATTCATAAACAGTCATATTTAACATATACAGACCGAAAAGGTGCAGGCTGAAGCTTAAGCTTATTATGCCTTTACCCTTTATTCCTTTGTCAGAGCTTCATCTTGACACCAGTTCATCTTCATAAATACAGCAGGAAGAAACAAGCTAATCAGTAACAGAACAACAAAGTATTACAGCACAAACTAAGTCTCATATTTCATGTATCTGTCCAGAGTTAAACATTTAAACTTCTTTATGAAGTGAAAGAAAGTGGTGCACAATTTGAGGTTTTCTGTACAGTTGTTCCAGAGCTCCGCCCCTTTAACAGATATACAAAATTTCATAATGTTTGTTCTGATTTTCTTTTTAATAAACATGGTCGTGCCTCTGAGCTCATATCGGCTCTTTCGGATTTTGAACATGTTCTGTAACGATTTCGACAGGAGATTGTTGTTTACTTTGAACATGATTTTAAGAGTGTACAGGTCGACTAAATCGTAAAATTTCAGCGTTTGAAGGTTTATAAATAATGCATTGGTTGGTTCGTTATAAGTTGATAATGTGACTGCTCTTATTGCCTCATGACGCTTTTCCAACCCTCTCCGCCAAAAGCGTCAAGTCCGTTGCGCAACATGCACACAAACAGCGCCGTGCAACGACGCCATCGGCCGCGCAGGTGTGAACATGGGCCACAGAACCCCAGGTAAAGTCCCAACACAAGTGCGCTGCTAGTACAACAGGCGCTGGGACGGACAGTCGCGCTAACTGGACGTCCCTGAGCAAATCCCGCGCCTCAGTTAAAAAAAAAAAAAACTGTTGTGTGCTGTGTGCTCTGTGTGTTATATACGTATATTATTTATCCAATACCTGATCCGACCATAAAGGCTGAGTCCGGATCGAGTCCACGGTCACGTGATCAGCGCCGATTTCCGATCATGTGATCAGATCGGGACAACCCTAGAAAATATATTTCTTCATGTTGTTTCTCCGCTGAAATGAATCTTGGGATATGTAGTTCCTGATGTTTATTAGCTATTGGTATTATAAAAAAGCACATTTAAGAATTTTGTAATTCGATATATTGTGACAGCCCATGATATTATTGAGTGCGTATACATGCACATCAGTAACCCGGTTATTAGCCATACCCCGGTTATGTCAGTATTCGGGTTACTGCGTTTACATGCGCACTGAGAAACCGGGACACTCATATCCGCGTATACATGATCAAATGGAGTATCCCGGTTTCTTGACATAATCTTACAAATGCGCAGGCGCAAAAATTAACTTAAATCAATTTCATAAACCAGGAAAAATACAAACCGTGAGCTCCTTTAGCATAAGATGCTAAGGAGTTACGAGATCTCCCACAATCCACTGTGCAGATTCTTCATTAAAATCTTCTGCATAAATAAACTCAACTTTACAACATATAAACCATAAACACTATAGACACATCAGCCCGTTTGATCAGATAATTCAGCTGTGATCACATTTTGTTTACGTTTTACAGAAACGAAACTTAAGACCGTTTGGCTAATTAGCATAAACTGTTAGCGGCGATAAAAACAACTCGCTCCTTGCGCCGCTGATGTGATCAGTTTCTTTTGGACTAAATGACACGACTCTGTGGATTATGTGTGTTATTTCTGTGACAGAAGAGGCGCTAATGATGGTAAGTGTGTTCCGTGCGTATAGTTGTATAGGAGATAGTTCATGTTTTAGCTTTTCAGCGTCACACGAGTGCAGGTCGTACGAGTGCAGATTGTACGTGTGCAGGTTTAGCGCAGCTCTTTATTTTACAGTCATTTCACTCGTTTGGTCACTTTATTTATGTTGGTCAATTTATTTATGTGACTACTGTTGTGGTGAAAGGCTGGAAAGTGTCTTTTGGACGCATGCGACTCAACTTTATGTTGCAGTAACCGGGATACTGCGTATACATGCCACAAGTAACCCGGTTACTATCGGAATAAACCAGCTACAGTAACCCGGTTTCTAATAACCGGGATACTGCCATAACCGGGTTACTGAAACCGGGTTACTGCGTATACATGCACCATCAAGAAACCGGGATACTCAAAAAACCCGATCATAACCGGGTTACTGATGTGCATGTAAACGCACTCATTGTGAGACTTTCGACGATACGATATGACGATATTTCAGTTATTGTTACATCCCTATTTAACGATACTGTAAAAGTTGATATAGTATTAAGAAAACACTTTTGTCTAGCTGATAGAATTGATTTTTTCTTTTGCTCTGGACCCTGCCTGGACGACGGAGGGATTACACAGACATCATCAATAACACATATTTTACAACTGGCATCTCACTGTCGCGTCGCCACCGCTCTCCCTTTTATTGAGTTCCAAATTAGGGCCAGTTTAGATCTATTTCACATTCAGCTCGTAGCGTCTTCATTGCTCTTTTTTTTTTTTTTAACATTGCAGCATTTGAGGAGCGGCGGTTTGCACTGGTGACTAAAGCCATTAGCCGAGGGCCATGTGGTAAATCTCCTGCGTCTGTCTCATTGTTTGGAGCCAGCTCTGGAGAACGGTATTAGCCCAAACACTGAGCGCGGAGCTGTTGTGTGGGCGTCCTCATTGACTGGCGCATGTTACACCATGTGGGGAGGTGATAACATTTGAGGCTGATTTCTGTGCTGAATTTGGATGACACCGCCCCTGCCCCCCCCCCTCCCCTCCCTTGTGTGTGTGTGTGTCTGTGCGTGTGTCTCTGAGGGATTTGGGGGCTTTGTTTTAGCAGATTGAGTTTTAATTCTTGATTGTGAAAATTAAAGATTGCAAACGCGTTGACCTGGGTTGTGGTTAATATTTTTTTTTGTAATTACTGGGGCCAGTCATGTGAAACAAAACTGGCACAAAGTTCAGCATCTTCTCTGTCAGCATAAATGAATAAATTACTTTTTTTTTGACAATAGCTTCAGGAAGTGGTGGCATTTTCAGCCATTATTCGAGACGTGATTGTTGTCAGTTGCAAGGACTTTAAAGGGCCCATGTTACCCTGTTGCTGATCGATGTTATAATGTTGTTTCCTCGTCAAAAACACACCTGGAGTTGCTTTTTTTTTTGTAATTCACACATGTTTAACACCCAAATCCTGCATATTTAGGCTGAGTTTTTCTCTCAAATGGAAAACACTCAATTGCACCTTGTGATGTCATGTTCGTGCTGAACTGTTTCTGTACGGGACGTTCATTTCGGTGCGCGGCTGTGCACAAATGAATCTGCGCAATTTGTGTGTGTTTACATTCGGTCACAACATGTGTAGCTTTAATATTCTTAAAGATGAAATAAAAGATAAATATTAAAGATAAATAATTCAAAAATACATACAATACATTGATTAATAAAAAATAAAAATAAAATTGTACATGTTGTAACAATGTTTTCATTTAGTTTTGTACATTATAAAAGCACAACCACACAATCTATCAGTCATGTACAAAAAAAACAAAAACAATTACAGATCATCCTAACAGTTACAAAATTAAGTTATAGCATCCATATATTTATTCCCAACCCAAATATAAATAAATATAAACATATATACATACATAAAAAATGTTATAGAAATAAATAAAAAAAACAAAAGGTTTACAGAATAATCTCAGTCATCTTCAGCACCATCCGTCAAATTAAGATTCCCTACAAAACTTTGAAGAGGACCCCACACCTCGTCAAACTATTTCAACTTTCCTTTCCTAATGCATGTGATCTTTTCCAAGGGAAAAATCTGTTTTACCCAGTGCACCAACCTGGGCCTACAAGGTTTTTTTTTTTTCCCCAAAACATTACAATTGTTCTTTTTGCTTGTAGAAAACACATATTAATCATAATCTGTTCACTTTAAACTTGTGCTTTTTGGGATATATACCGAAAATAAACATAACAGAATTTGTTGGAATGTTCTTAGAAACAATCATCTCCACCGCTTTTCTAACCTCCTCCAAAAGAGTTCAAATTTAAAAAATTTATTAAAAAAAAAAAGTAATAAAAAAATGTAAGATTCACAAAGGAAATTCGTCCGTGATTGGATTGGCAGTGTTTCCCGCAGCACTTTACAGTTAGAGCAGCCGCCTTGACAACAATTGCCCCCTGACTTAACTATGTCCCTCCAAACCACGTGAATCCTCACAAAACTATAAAACTATGATTGTTGCGCCCCGGTCCTCACTCTCACCTTTTACCGCCACAAACCCCCTCCCCCAACCCCCAAACCTCTGGAGACAATTTAACTGCAGCAGATCTGCACTTACTGCAGACAACGTGGACAAGTTGTATTTTCTGGTCAGTAATATGAAGATTGAGTAAAACTTCATGCTGGAACTATTAGTGCTGTTGTTTACTTTTTACTATTTCATATATTTGTTGCTTATTTAAGAATATTTTATTTCACTTATTAGTGTTACCAAGCAGCACTTTGCATTTATTTGATTTTCTGTTTGTACGATGTTAAAACAACCTGTTTAATAAACACACAAACGGTTTTGTATTTGTTCCTGTACTGTACCAAAAATGAACTGAACTGTGATTTTTGTACCGTTACACCCCTGGTAGATGGTGGTGGTTGGAGGGGCACAGATTGGCAGCCTCGCTTTCATCAGTCTGACCCAGGGCAGGTGTGGCTACAATAATAGCTTACCACCACCGGGTTTGGAGTGAATGAACAATGCTCTATAAAGCGTTTCTGAGTGTCCAAACAAGTGCTATATAAAACGGATGCATTATTATTAGTAGTAGTAACTGTATTTTTGTACTCCATGCACCTTCACTAGAATCATTTGGATAATTTCAGCGCTGGAATTGCTCTAATCTCCACTGAACTAAAGGAAAAACGTAGCTGCTTGAAAACTAGCTCTACATGACATCACAAGGTCAGAGGTCATGGAGGTTATGGAGCTGCATCAGAACCATGAATCTATAATAAGAAGTGGATAAAAAACGCCCTCTGTGTCCGCGAGCGAGATCGATTAGTGGCTCCATAGGGACTGCAGCTCCCAGGAGCCTCAGCCCTGAGAGAATTGTCCCATAGAGCACAATGCATTTTTTGGTGAAATCAAACTGCCCATGTTTGGCCGACAGGACATCCACAGCTTTCATAAAGGTCAGATTCTGTAAGTAGGGCTGGGTATCATTAAGAAATTGACGATACGATACATATCTCGATACATAGGCCACGATACGATACATATCTCGATATATTCCACTTTCAATTCAGTATGATATATTTCAAATCAATTCGATACAGTTTAATAAAAAAAATAATGGCTAAATCGTGGCTGTGATACTAAAAGTCTTTGTTAAACGACTCCTTGTGCAAAGTTAACAGGAAACAGTATTTTTAGTCATCAAAACCGTGAAAATGTCAAATGTGTTGCATGAACAAATTTACTTCCTCTAAACAAGCAACAAAACTGTAGCACTGTAACAAGATAACGTAGTAAAATA
>NW_026571140.1:33479945-33481864 GCF_026225935.1 Boleophthalmus pectinirostris
AGTTTTCGATTTTGTGTTTAAATGAATAATGGAAAAAATAAATGGTCGTTTCCCGGATTTTTGCGCTGCATTCGGGCTGAACCAGGACTAAACCAGGACTGAGTGTCAGGTGATCAGGACTGAGACTAGGACCAGGACCAGGACCAGGACTGAGACCAGGAGTGAGACCCAGAGTCAGACGGGACCAGACCCGACTCTGAGACCGGGACCAGACGGGACTGACCCTGACCAGACCAGGACTGAGCCGGGACAGACCGGACTAAGAAGAACCGGAAGACCAGACCGGACCAGACTGGAGACCAGGACCAGACTGGACAGACCTGGACTGAGACCGGGACTAAGACCGGACTAAGACGGGACTAAGACCGGGACTGAGACCGGCACTGAGACAGGGACTGAGACCAGGACCAGACCGGGACTAAGACCAGGACTGAAACCGGGACCAGATCAGGACCAGACCGGGACTGAGACCGAGACTGACATCAGGACCAGACCAGGACTGAGACCAGCACCAGACCAGGCCCAGACCGGGACTGAGACCAGGACTAAGATCAGGACCAGACCGGGACCAGACCAGAACTGAGACCAGGACCAGACTGGGACTGATACCGGGAGCAGACCTGGACTGAAACCGGGACTGAGACCAGGACCAGATCAGGACTGAGACCAGCACTGAGACCAGGACCAGACCGGGACTAAGACCGGGACTGAGACCGGGACTGAGACCCGGGACTGAGGACCAGGACTAGAGACTGAGACACTGAGACCAGGACCGGACTAGACCGGGACTGAGACCGGACTGAGACCGGGACTGAGACCGAGACTGAGACCAGGACCAGACCAGGACTGAGACCAGCACTGAGACCAGCACTGAGACCAGGTCCAGACCGGGACTAAGACCGGGACCAGACCAGGACCAGACTGGGACTGAGACCGAAACTGACATCAGGACCAGACTGGGATTGAGACTGGGACCAGACCAGGACTGAGACCAGCACCAGACCAGGACTGAGACCAGCACCAGACCAGGCCCAGACCGGGACTGAGACTGGGCCCGGGACCTGGACCGAGACCGGTTTAAGTCCTGGTTTAGTCCTCATTTAATCTGGTTAAATCCATATGCGGTGAAAAAAGGAATCGTTATCTGTTTTTTTCATTTTGGTTTTGGAGACAAACAATTAAAAAGAAAATAGTTGTTTTTTCATTTTTTCTTATTTTTGGTTTTATATTGAAAAACACATGAATGTTTGTGAATAGTATCGGTGTCAAAGAGAAGTGTCTCCTTCTGCAGCATGAAAATCAGGTGCTCTTGCTTTAAAAGCCCATATTACTCTATTTTTCTATGTTATAATGTTGTTTCCTCATCAAAAACAGACCTGGAGTTGTCCCTTCATGACATCACAAGGTGGAACACAGCATTTTGAGCTTTGGAGATGTAGACACTAATAACAGAGAATCACTCAAACGTGTAAATGAAACAAAACACAACTCCAGGTCTGTTTTTGATGAAGTAACAACATTACAACACGATTTAAAGCTCATTTTGTGTAATACAGGACGAGAAGATGTGAAATATGAGACAAGATCCACACACTTTATGATCTCTCGCTCTTGCTCCGCTGTGATTGTGCTGCTGTTTTAAAGAAGACGTACTGCACTTTTGTCGGCTATACATTATTATCTATGACATAAGTGCGTCATTATTTCATATCTTGGACAGTTTAATCTGAGAAATTGATCTAAACTGAATTAATAGAAGAAAGATCGTGGACTTTGGAGAATTTTCAGACCAAGGGCGTTGTGAATACAGGAGAATAAAGATTACTCAGACATAAACACAACTTTGAATGGGTAAATGAGACGTGAAAACAATTATAACATGTGTAAAAGCTCTTAAAAGTTGATTATTGATGTTATGA
>NW_026571140.1:33485180-33496268 GCF_026225935.1 Boleophthalmus pectinirostris
TTGACAAATAGGCTCTTCTGGCTCCTTCAGTTGACTTACATTAGGATCTTGTGGTTCTTCTCTCTGTAACTGCTGCTGTGAACCTCATCATTTTGGTCTTAAAATGTTCGCATTAACCCAATCTACATGATACTAAATTTTTATTTTTTTCGCTATTTTGCCTGTCAAAAAAAATCGTATTCATATCATACAGCGTGGCTCCAGATTCGCTCCTGTAACTTGTCACTTGTCCACTTCTTTCACAGTCTATGGTTTGGACGCAAATCACTTCTGATCCAGTGATTTGTTTCAGTGTAAATGTAAACTGAATATGCTACTGCTCCTCTTAAAATGCCTTGACAAAATTTTATCCGAAGAACTAAGACTTAAAAGTGCTTAGAACTGTTATTTCTTCATGTTGTCTGCACTGAAATGGAGCAAAGGATCATGGTCTATGTAGTTCCCTATGTCTTGCTGCACCATAACTCTTAATTTAAGCCAGGAGACTTGTAATTCGATATATTGTGATGGTCCACGATATTATTGTGAGAACTTTGACGATACGATATCACGATATTTCGGTTATTGTTACATCCCTACTGCCTTTCACCTTTTCTCCAGTCCAGATTGTCAGCAGAGATCTGCAGGGTTTGTGTCTTAAAGGCGTGTGAATGAAACAAAACACAACTCCAGCTCTGTTTGTGATCAGAAAGCAACATTACGGATCAGAAAATAGCGTAATACGAGCCCTTTAAACGTAAATGAGTTTGTGTTACAGCTTCCCCCTCGCTCTCTCTGTCTTTCTCTCTCTCCGCTCGGTGTTTTAAAGTGTTGTTTTTTAGAATCCTCAGTCTGCTGTTGCCTCCAGGCCTCAGTCATGTGTTTGTGCTGAGTCAGCGCTCTGCCACTCACTCTGCCTGAGCTCTACTCTGCTATTACCCAGCATATGTCCACGAGCACCACACACACACACACACACACACACACGACACACACACACGCACGCAAACACACACACACCGGCTGACGGAGGAGTCTGTGAGTTGGAGGAGAGACATGTCCCACGGGCTCAGCACAGAGGATGTGCTCTAGTGTGGACAGAGTTGTAAGAACGTTTGATTTTAATTCGGTTTCTGTCGTGTTTTTTACTCGTTTCACTCCCTGATTTCCAGAGGTGAGCAGAGCTGTCAAAAAATGTACTCGAGTTCAAAGTAATAGTCTAAGAAATTACTCAAGGAAGAGTAAAAGTAGTGTTGCGGGCGCTAAACGAGACCAAGACCAGTCCAAGACCACAGGGTTCCAAGATCGGGACAAGACCAAGACATCCGAGGGTCGAGACAGAGACAAGACCGAGACTTTTAAAGACCGAGACACCGAGAAAGACCGAGACTTTTTAAAGACCGACTGAGACGAGACAGACTTTTAGACCGAGACAAGACGAGACGAGACTTTTACAAGACCGAGACAGAGAGACCAGAGAGAGAGACTTTTCAAAGACCGAGACAAGAGACTTTTAAGAGACGAGACTTTTTAAAGACCGAGACCGAGAAAGACCGAGCAGAGACAGAGCCGAGACTTTTAAAAGAGACCGGAGACTTTTAAAGACCGAGACTGTTTGAGTTTAAGACCGAGACAGAGACAGACCGAGACTTTTAAAGACGAGACGAGACTTTTAAAGACGAGACGAGAGAGACAGAGACTCGAGATTTTTAAAGACCGAGACAGAGACAGAGACCGAGACTTTTAAAGACAGACAGAGACAGAGACAAGACCAGAGACGACTTTTAAAGCCGGAGACTTTTAAAGACCGAGACAGAGACAAGACTGAGACTTTTAAAGACCGAGACAGAGACAAGACCGAGACTTTTAAAGACCGAGACAGAGACTTTTTAAGACCGAGACTTTTAAAGACCGAGACAGAGACAAGACGAGACTTTTAAGACCGAGACAAAAGACTTTTAGACTTTTGACAAGACCGAGACAGAGACAAGACGAGATTTTTAGAAGAGCAGGAGACAGAGACAGACCGGACTTTAAAGGCCAAAGAACTGAGAAAAAGATTCGAGAGCACAGCCCATCAAGGCCAAATTGACACCATCTTTGTAAGATATGTAGATACTGTATGTCAGGGTTTTTGTAAATCTACCTCCGTTTTATCACTTGTCAGATGTCCAAGCACCTTCAGAGCCAAGACAAGATTGAGATTCAGAGCCAAGACAAGAGTCCAAGCGCCTTCGAAACAAGACAGATTGAGTCCAAGCGCCTTCAGAGCAACAAGATTGAGTCAAGCGCCTTCGAGCCAAGACAAGATTGAGTCCAAGCCCTTCAAACCAAGCCAAGACAAGAATTGAGCAACCTTGAGAAGAGCCAAGACAAGACAAGAGAGCCTTCAGAGCAGACAAGATTGAGTCCAAGCGCCTTCAGAGCCTCCAAGAAAGAAGTCCAAGCCTTCCAAGACAAGATTGAGTCCAAGCGCCTTCAGAGCCAAGACAAGATTGAGTCCAAGCGCCTTCGAGACCAAGACAAGATTGAGTCCAAGCGCCTTCAGAGCCAAGACAAGATTGAGTCCAAGCGCCTTCAGAGCCAAGACAAGATTGAGTCCAAGCTTCAAGAAACCAGACAGACAAGATTGAGTCCAAGCGCCTTCGAAGCCAAGACAAGATTGAGTCCAAGCGCCTTCGAGACCAAGACAAGATTGAGTCCAAGCGCTTTTAGAGCCAAGACAAGATTGAGTCCAAGCGCCTTCGAAACCAAGACAAGATTGAGTCCAAGCGCCTTAGAGCCAAGACAAGATTGAGTCCAAGCGCCTTCAGAGCCAAGACAAGATTGAGTCCAAGCGCCTTCAAGACAAGATTGAAACTTCAACCAGACAAGATTGAGTCCAAGCGCCTTTAGAGCCAAGACAAGATTGAGTCCAACGCCTTCAGAGCCAAGACAAAGATTCAAGCGCCTTTAGAGACCAAGACAAGATTGAGTCCAAGCGCCTTCGAGAGCCAAGACAAGATTGAGTCCAAGCGCCTTCAGAGCCAAGACAAGATTGAGTCCAAGCGCCTTTAGAGCCAAGACAAGATTGAGTCCAAGCGCCTTCGAGAGCCAAGACAAGATTGAGTCCAAGCGCCTTCGAAACCAAGACAAGATTGAGTCCAAGTCAAGACAAGATTGAGTCCAAGCTTCAGAGCAAGACATTGAGCCAAGACAAGATTGAGTCAAGCGCCTTCGAAACCAAGACAAGATTGAGTCCAAGCGCTTTTAAGCCAAGACAAGAATTGAGTCCAAGCGCCAAGAAGCCAGACAAGATTGAGTCCAAGCGCCTTCAGACCAAGAAAGATTGAGTCCAAAGAGCCAAGACAAGATTGAGTCCAAGCGCCTTCGAAACCAAGACAAGATTGAGTCCAAGCGCCTTAGAGCCAAGACAAGATTGAGTCCAAGCGCCTTCGAAACCAAGACAAGATTGAGTCCAAGCGCCTTTAGAGCCAAGACAAGATTGAGTCCAAGCCTTCAGAGCCAAGACAAGATTGAGTCCAAGCGCCTTCGAAACCAAGACAGTCCAATTGACAAGATGAGTCCAAGCGCCTTCGAACCAAGAAGATTGAGTCCAAGCGCCTTCGAAACCAAGACAAGATTGAGTCCAAGCGCTTTCCAAGACAAGATTGAGTCCAGCGCCTTCGAACCAAGACAAGATTGAGCTTTTTTAGACAAGACAAGATTGAGTCCAATCCAAGATTCTTTCAAACCAAGACAAGATTGAGTCCAAGCACTTTTAGAGCCAAGACAAGATTGAGTCCAAGTGCCTTCGAAACCAAGACAAGATTGAGTCCAAAAGCGTTCGAGTCTGAGACGAGATCAAGACTGTAAAAAAACGCTCTCGAGGCCATTCTCAAGACCAAGACCGGTCTACAACACTAAGTAAAATGTTATTTGGAAGAAGTACCACTATAATCTTACTGATAAAGTTTAAAGTTAAATGTTTTGTCTTTCCAATAATGCACAATATTTGCAAATTCAAAGAACAGATGTAAAAATTAGACAAAAGATTTAACTGAAGGATTTAATCTATGGGAATGTTTTGGGTTGATGTGGGATTTTTTTATTGTCTTTTTCTATTTTATTTTGACTTATACATTCACATTTATATAATTATGTCTTATTTGATACCTGCCTCTTGCTTTCTTTTGTGCTACTTATTTAGAATTTATTATTACCATTTATATTTTTTACTCTTTGTTATTGTGATGTGTGAGCTTCTGTGTCCAGATCATTTCCCTTGTGGATCAATAAAGTTTGTGTAAGTCTACAGGCCATTGTGTTAGAACCTGTATACTTCTGTAATAATTTCTATTTAAGGTAAGTTATATTTTGTTAATCCTTCACGAGGAAACTTCATTGTCTGTGTTTGTCTGTCAAAAAGTTCCACTGTATCAACCTGCCAGGAGCAGACGGAGCCCGGGGACTCTTCTGCAGATCTTGTTGCTTGGTTTTGATATATGTCTGTCTTTCTGTCACTCAAATATTTGTAATACTTGATGTGTTGTATTTTAAAGAAGAGCCGCAGGAAGAGGAGCCGCTGTTAAACTAATGCGGATCCTAATTATAAACACAGGGAGAACATGCAAACACAGAGAGAACACACAGAGAACATGCAAACACAGAGAGAACACACAGAGAACATGCAAACACACAGAGAACACACAGAGAACATGCAAACACAGAGAGAACACACAGAGAACATGCAAACACACAGAGAACACACAGAGAACATGCAAACACAGAGAGAACATGCAAACACAGAGAACACACAGAGAACATGCAAACACAGAGAGAACACACAGAGAACATTGAACACACAACAGTTTTCTTTTTTGACACACAGAGAACATCGCGGACAACCAGAGTTTGAACACACAGAGAAACACAGAGAACATGCAAACACGAGGCAGAGAACATTGGACTGGTCTTTCTTGTTTGAAGGAGCTTGGACTTGGTCTTTCTTGGTCTTTGAAGAGAGCTTGGACTCGGTCTTGGACTCATTTCTTGGTTTGTCAGGTCTTGAAGGACTTGGACTGACTGTCTTTGAGAGGAGAACTTGGACTTTGTCACTCACTTGGACTCGGTCTTGTCTTTTGGATTGGACTTGGTCTTGAAGGGCTTGGACTCGGTCTTGTCTCGGTCTTGAAGGCGTTTGGACTCGGTCTTGAAGTGACTTGGACTTGGTCTTGTCTCGGTCTTGAAGGGTTTGACTTGTCTCGGTCTTGAAGGTGACTGGACACGGTCTTGTCGGTCTTGACTGGAGGTGCTTGGACTCGGTCTTGAAGGCGTTTGGACTCTGTCTTGTCTCGGTCTTGAAGGCGTTTGGACTCGGTCTTGTCTCGGTCTTGAAGGTGACTGGACTTGGTCTTGTCTCAGTCTCGAGGTCTGACACTTGTTGAGTGATAAAAGGGAGATAGATTTATAAAAACTTTGATATAGTTGTGCCAAAATAACTGTAAAATACAAATAAATGTCAAAAATGACAAAGATGGTCTCAGTTTGGTCTCGGTGGGGCGTAGTCTCGGTCTTGTCTCAGTGTCTGCCATGAGGACCCCCTTGAAAACGAGATGGTGACACATCTCAAGGGGCTTATCCTCCAAACAAATAAATTCAAAATTCAAAAGTCTTGGTCTTGACATGGTCTTGAAGGTGCTTTGTCTCAGTCTTTTAAGACGACTGGATTCGGTCTTGTCTTGGTCTTGTCCTGGTCTCGGGACTCTGTGGTCTTGGACTGGTCTTGGTCTCAATTAGTGTGGTTTTAACTACAACACTAGTATTAGCCATGTGCCATGAGCTTTGTTCCCTTTTATTTCTGTAACAGATGGACATTGTACAGTGGTGCCAAGTGCAAAACACTTTTACATTTCACAACACACATTAACAAGTTTGAAAACAAAATTACATTTAAAATACACATACAATATATTTGAAAATGAGCAAACAATTTTACAAAACACAAAACACTTGTACAAGCCCCGAGACAAATTTACATGTGGCAAAAACACAAATACAAACCCCCGAAACAAATTAAGGTTTTGATGGAAAGGAAAAAAAAGCAGAAATGACAAATGACCATAAAGTTAATTTTGCTGAGTAGTTCACTAATGCATCGTCACTGTTCACCTTTAAGCTTTCATTCTTCTTACCTTGATATTTGTGGATAAATTCTTCATGTTTGTTCTTCGTCGACTTTGTTGGTTGAAGATTTGGTGATGGGGCAGATTTATGAAGCTGGTGGAAAATACGCGAGACATTTCCACAGATATTTAACCGTAGAAAACATCAACTGGAAGTGACGTTTATCCTACATCGCGGCCGTTGTGAAAAAGGTCTATGTGTGTTTCGAAGGTTTGTATTTGTGTTTTTGCCCCATGTAAATTTGTCTCGGCGCTTGCACAAGTGTTTGGTGTTTTGTAAATTCGTTTGCTCATTTGCAAATGTGTTTTATGAAACGTAAATTTGTTTTCAAAGTTGTTCGTGTGTGTTGTGAAATGTAAAAGTTTTTGGCACTTTCCAGTCCCCGTAACGTTGAGCACAAATGTAGAAAATCTGTGTGAATTGAATGTACGACTTTGTAAGTGCAAACAAAATCTCCCCGAGAAAACCTGAGCCTATTCGTATAGAGATAGTTTTTATGTTCCAGTCTTGTCCGAGGCAGCCAGTTCTTCAAACTCGAGCTCGCAAACGCAGACATCAAATTCTTTATGTAAGAGCAGGACTGAACATGGAGCCGGCCTCTCAGAACCAAAACAATATTTAAGACAAAACTGTACCGAGTGCACTGTGGCTCTGAGCTGAAAACCTTTTATTGTGCTTTCTCCGCACTCCTTCTTCGGGCTTTCGCGGTGATTTTTTACACTTGAATGTTTTTTGGGTGACGACAAAATTCAGGCAATTTGAGACGCGCTGTCAATATCGCCTCTTCGGACTGATTGGAAGAGAGCGGAGAATTTGGACAGTCAATCAGTAATCAGACGCAATCAGGCTCCGTCAACTCACCGAGGACGCGATCACAACAACAGCGAGGTTCAATTTACATCTGAAGTGTGATCAATATGTGATTAAAGACAATTTCGGCAAACAGTCTGAGATGTGGTCAGAGGACGAGTGGACTGGAGGAGTAGAAGAGTTTATGAATGGCTGGTGAGGATGTTTACGGGCCTTATATATAGACCCTTTCCCCCGGGCTCTAATCCAGACTGGTCCTGATGGGCAGAAGTAATCCTCAAGACTGTTTTTACAGGCGTCTGCAGCTCTGGTGATCTGTGTTCTGCTTGTGTAGAGTCACTATAGACCAGGGCTTTACAAACGGGGTGAATGTGAGACTCCTAGACCTGTGTTTAGTCCTGGTTTAGTCCTGGTTTAGATCTGGGTTTAGTCCTGGGTTTAGACCTGGTTTAGATCTGGTTTAGACCTGGTTTAGATCTGGTTTAGACCTGGTTTTAGACCTGATTTGAGTCCCGGTTTAAACTTGGATTAGATTTAGATTTAGATTTAGTCCTGTGTTTAGACCTGGTTTAGACCTGGTTTAGATCTGGTTTAGTCCTGGTTTGAACCTGGTTTAGACCTGGGTTTAGACCTGGTTTAGATCTGGTTTAGACCTGGTTTAGACTTGGTTTGAGCCCTAGTTTAGACCTGGTTTTAGTTCTGGCTTAGTCCTGGTTTAGACCTGGTTTTAGTCCTGGTTTAGATCTGGTTTAGACCTGGGTTTAGTCTTGATTTTAGGACTGGCTTAGTCCTGGTTTAGACCTGGTTTAGACCTGGTATAGATCTGGTTTTAGACCCTGGTTTTACCTGGTTTAGATCTGGTTTAGACTGGTTTTAGACTTTTTCCTGGTTTTAGATCCCTGGGTTTAGACTGGTTTAGACCTGGTTTAGACTTGGTTTGAGCCCTGGTTTAGACCTGGTTTTTGTTCTGGCTTAGTCCTGGTTTAGACCTGGTTTTAGTACTGGTTTTAGTCCTGGTTTAGATCTGGTTTAGACCTGAGTTTAGTCTTGATTTTAGTACTGACTTAGTCCTGGTTTAGACCTGGTATAGTCCTCGTTCAGACCAGGTTTAGACCTGGTTTAGACCTAGTTCAGACCTGGTTAAGTCCTGATTTTACTTCTTGTTTAGACCTGGTTTAGATCTGGTTTTACTCCTGGTTTAGTCCTGGTTTAGTCCTGATTTTAGTCCTGGTTTTAGTCCTGGTTTAGACCTGGTTTACACCTGGTTTTAGTCCTGATTTTAGTCTTGGTTTAGTTCTGGTTTAGAGGCACAGCCTGCATGGCGTATGTGAGAAAACAGTCTATGCAGTGTTTACAAGGCAAAAAAGTTGACGCTCCAAACTAGTTTGTCCGAATGGCGACATCATTTTACAGCTAATACAGGCACAATTACCAACATCAATACTGCTGCAGATGTGTACAGATGTGGACCGTTATTTTTTCTTCGCATGTGTGTCGCGCCTCCCCAGTGGCTCTTTAGCGCCTCTGAGGAGGAGGGCCTCACCTGTTGAAAACCGCTGGTACAGACAGATTATTTGCTTATGACACAGTGGTGTGGAGTGCAGAAATCCAACGCTGTCTGTGCAGTTAAAACATGGAGTTACAACAGTAGTTAGTGCTGTTGTCAGAGCATTAAAACACTGCAAGGCTTTGGAGGCAGGAGTGCTACTCGGATATGCAAAAAATGTGAAGAATTGTCCTTTTGGTGCTCTTCAGTGTGGGGACCAGTCTCAAATACAAAGTGGGAAAAAACTGAGGCGCTCAAAAAGTACAAAATAATTAAAAGCCTTTAATACCACATGGCAGATAAAGTTAAAATACGCCAACGTGTTTCAGCCCTTCGGCCTTCATCAGGGCAAACTCCAGATGGTTCTCACAGTGCAGATTTAAAGTAATAGGTGTAGGTCACATGTTCACAGTCCCCTAGATGCATGATGGGACATGTAGGCCTAACAAACCTTAATTATAGGCTAAACAAATTCAAATACAATAATACAAGACATAAATGGTGCAAATCCCAACAACCAATACATAGATAGATACATTATATGAAAATAGTATAAAATAGTATAAAAAGATACATAGTGGAAGGATATATATAGAGTGCGATAACTCAAAAGTGCTTCAGCTATAGTTTGTATAATATATTTCAGGGTTAGTCTTAAATCATTTCAAGAAGACAGGGATATAGAACAAGGATCGATTACACATTTAAAGCTTGTAGTTTTAAAGGAAGGGGGAGAAATCTAACTCTCCACTGAGTCCTGGAAACTGTGTGGCCGTGAGAGTGTAGATCCAGTAGGTTTCTCTCTGTAATAGTTTTTTCACTCTATCTCCTCCTCTTATTGTTTCTTTAATATGTTCAGTTGCACAGAGCATTAAAACAGTTTACCACCGTGTGCTAAATGAACATTAGTGAGTGGGACACGTCTTCATGACCCGTATGCATTAAACGCAGGTGAGCCGTAAATGATGAGAAGAAATGACTCAAACTTCAGTAGCCGGACATGTACTCGTACCTGAACGACACGACTGCCTGAGTCTGAAATCTGCTGAAATCCTACAAAACACTGACATGATACAGACAGGACAGAGGCTCTTTCTGCAGGAGACATGTGCAGTAGAGCCAAGTGACGTACTCTGATCATCCCTCTACAGAAAACCAATGTGGACATCTAAATAGACTTGTGCTAAAACTAGGGATGGGCATGATTAGCCGATTAATCGATAATTGATCATTAAGAATTTCATCGATTATGTTAATTTTAATCGACAAACCGAATGCAGGTTGCTGTGCGTAGCGTGACCAAACAGGGGTCGTACATGTGTCTCTCTGCATCAGAAGGAGCGAGCAAACACAAACAGTCGGTCAGTCTGCAACGTTCGAAGCACATATGTGTATTTAACGATGATTATATCAAGAAATTCCACGCTTTCCGTTGCGTTCGGGAAAGTGTGAGTCTTGTGGCAGTGCTTCGGTGTCCAGTGGGAAAAAGTTTTACAGGTGAGAGTCGCGCAATGTGGATGACGAGTCCCCACCTCCTCCCCCGTACGGTGTCCTGGTTTTGACAAACGCAAATCTGGTCACACTAACCTGTATTCCACTGAGTCATGTCTTTAATCCAACAGAAATTGAAGCATCGGACACAAGAGTGTATTTTATCTTTGCTGAGTTTAGCAAATGAGCGATGTGGTTAAGTTTTGTTTCTGTGAGAGTTGCAACTGAATTAAACACATTATATGTAAACGGGTGATGTGGCTCTAGAGTCGTTACGGTTTATATGCGTCAAGTTGAATTTATTATGCAGATTAGTAGTGCAGATAGTAAATTAATGATGATATTTTAATATAAAACATTAATGATTAATGATAATCGATGTTAATTCTTCCGACGATCGATTAAAAAAATTTCATCGAATGCCCATCCCTAACTAAAACACAGAAAATGTATATTTAAATAATCCCAGATCTAACTTTTGTACATTCAGAAATCATTTCTTAAATTCTACATTTGTATTTTGCACTTTTTAATGAATCATAATGTCTTTAAAATAATATTGTTACGATTATATTATGTAGAGTGATGTTGTTTTGTATTATATTATATTATGTTATATTATATGATATTATATTTGACTAGCGACAGAAAAGAAAGAAAAATGTGAGTGTGACTGAAGGGAAACCATTTACACACACAATTTGAACTCAGCGGGGAAATAACTCATTCAAAACATCAACCAAGTCCAAGTCCAGACTCCACAAACTACACACAACTACACAACTACACAACTACACAACTACACAACTACACAACTACACAACTACACAACTACTACTTTACATTTATACAACTGATTTCCCTGATGGAAATTATATTTAAAAATAATATGAATTACACCTAATCCAGCCTCCAAATGTCCCGGGACAGAAGGTTAAACAGAGGTGAGAGAAGTCATCATATCTCTCTCTCTTTTCCTCTTCTTCTTTTCTCTCTCTGCCTTTGTCTCATTCTCCTTCACTCTCTCTGTTCTCTCCCTCTAACTCTCTCTTCTCTCCGTCCTTCTTTTGTTCTTTCTGCTCTTTCTCCCTCTCTTT